>NW_024882548.1:0-152500 GCF_019059575.1 Amphibalanus amphitrite
AAGTTCTGTCTTCGCTTATCCTGGAAAATCCTGCAGCAGCCCGTCCGTAGCCGCCGAATTGTGGGCGCGGTACGTGATGTTTGTGCCGAAGGCTGAGGGCAACTCTTCCTGGTCTTGTTCTGCATGGGGGGAAATGGAGTTTTCGGTCGCAGAGGATGCAAGTCTGACGGGGAGGTCAAAACAGAGTTCGAAGCACTTCAAAATCTGCTGCGTCATCTACTCACTCAAAATCAAACCTTTGTACTTGTTACATATGTATTGTTAAATGTTATTATTCTTGACGGGGGTGCCTATGCCGCCTCTGCATGTTCTGCGACTGAATGATAACCTACCCACGAGCATGCAAATACATTCTGAAAGTAGACATGGAGTCCTAAACATGGTGTCAGAAGTGTTTTCACTGAAATAGAGATAGTATGGATCCGTGCCCGATAACAGAGCTGAATTTTGAGTCCCCAAACTTGGGAGAAGCATGGAGAAAATGGCGAACAGCCATGGAGTTTTACTTGGATACACTACCAGTAAGTGTAAAAGAAAAGCAAAAGACAGCAAAATTTTTGCTGCAGATCGGAGAGCAGAGCGTGGAAGAGAAATATATTCCACATGGAAGATATCTGCAAACGATCTAACTATCAAGTGTTTGTTGGAAAAGTTTGAAGAACACTGCTCTCCGAAGAAGACTCTGGTTATCGAGCGACACAGGTTCATGACGATGTCGCAAACCGATGGCGAAACGATCGATGGATTCGTCACAAGTCTGCGAAAAACGGCAGCATCTTGTGAGTTTCAGCAGCTTGAAGATGATCTCCTCTTGACGAAGCTGATTGGTGGAATCGCATCTTTTACTTCGTCACAGACTGCTGCGTGAATCGCAAACACTGGATCTGAAAAAGGCCCTTGAGATGTGCAGATCTGAAGAACTGATGAAAACCAACATGGGTCTATTTAAACAACCAGAAAAAGCAACACCAGCACCAGACGAAAGGAAAGATGGTTGAAGTAGATGCTCTACCTAGAAATCGAAGCCAAAGAGAGAACTTCAGAAGCGAATACAGAGCGAATGGAGAACGAACAAAGAGTGAACAGGAGAAACGAAGTGCAATGCCAAAGATGCGGGTACAGTCACGGGAAATCAAACTGCCCCGCGATGGGAAAAGAGTGCAAGAAGTGTGGCAGACCAAATCACTTCGCAAGGTGCTGTCGTACACGCGGGATTCAGTTACTCAAATATGACAGCCAAGAAGACGATTCATTTGACCAGCATGTGGGCACACTGGGAGAATCGAACAAGGATGCATGGTTCACCAAGGTGAACGTAAACGGGACATCGGTAAGGTTCAAACTAGACACGGGAGCGGAGGTCAGTTTGGTACCCGTGCACATGCTTCGGAAAATACATAAAGGCCAGTACGCTCCACGAAAACCAGGCTGACTGCCTTCGGCGGAAACGTCCTCACCCGGTGGGTAAGATCACTGCCAGATGTGCACTGAAAGGTCGAAGTGTGACACTTGACTTCTACGTCGTAGACTTTGCGACCACGCCAATTCTAGGATTGAACGGATGCACGAAGCTGAAGCTAATCGACCGGGTGGAGGAGGTGCGACGTTGCAACGCTGCCCCCCCCCCCCATCAGGAAGGAACGAGGCCTGTGGCCGGTGACCCGAGGCCTGTGGCCAATGAACCAAGGCCTGTGGCCAGTTCAAAGGGAAACAAAACGAAAGCATGAGAAGAGCAAGATAAGCTACAGCCGTCAGGAAAGAAGGGACAGAGAATGTGAAAGAAGTAATCAAAAAGCCTGGGACCACATGTCGGGAAGGGACCCAGTAAATGGAAACCCGATAGATGGAAGTCGTCGCAAAAACTCGGAGCAAAATAAGAGTGAAGACATGAACGAGCAGCGACAAAACAGGACTAAAAAAGACAGTGACAGGAACAAAAAAGTGATGGGAAGAAAGAATGAAAGCTACCAAAGTGAGGAAGAGTTAATTGAGGCCTACTCGGATGTGTTCGAAGGCATTGGATGTTTCGAGGAAAAATGTCATATTGTACGAAAAGATGCTAAGCCTGTCGTACATGCAAAACGGAAGATACCATTCAGCATCCAAGAAAAGCTTAAAAGAAAACTCAGACACATGTAGAATAATGATCATACAGCGAGTGGATTATCCAACAGAATGGGTTAGTAGTCTCATTATAGTCGAAAAACCAGACTCATCTCTCAGAATAGGTATTTGGATCCCAAAGATCTGAATGAAGCCATCAAGTGAGAGCGGCATGATATTCCCACGCAGGAGATACAGTGCAAGCTCAGCGGCAAAAAGCTGTTCACGGTTTTATCAAACAAATGGTTTTTGGCAAGTTCAGCTCGATGATGAAAGCACAGATCTGTGCACGTTCAACACCCCATTCGGAAGATACAAATTTTTGAGACTGCCTTTTGGAATTTCCTGCGCCCCAGAAATGTATCAGAAGCTAGTTGAAAAGACATTTGGGGATATTCCGAACGCCCACGTCGTTTTTGACGACTTGATAATTGCTGCTGAAACAGAGGAACATGACAAAGTTTTGTCAGCGGTCATGCGGAGAGCAAGAGAAAAAAGTCAAGTTCAACAAAAAGAAGGTTCAGTTCAAAAAGACGAAGTGAAATACTTGGTAAGTCTTTTATCACAAGAGGGAGTAAAACCGGACCCAAACAAAGTGCAAGCAATAGTTGAAATGAGTACAGCTCAAAACAAGCAAGATCTGAAAAGATTTGGTTAACTTTTAGCTGCCTATACCCCAGACATGTCAGAGAAGACTGCAGAGCTGAGTTGTTTTGAAAGATGATACTCAATGGTCCTGGCAGAAACCTCAAATAGATGCGTTTGAAGCTATCAAAAACTCTCTGATATCAGCTCCAGTGCTTAAGCCGTATGACAGCCGACAGCCTGTAGTGCTACAAGTTGATGCCAGCCAAAACGGTCTGGGAGCAGCCCTCCTGCAAGAAGGTAGGCCGGTTGCATACGCGTCGAGGGCGTTGTCTGAAACGGAAACAAGATATGCACAGATTGAAAAAGAACTATTGGCCATAGTGTTCGGTGCTGAGAAATTTTATCAATACGTTTATGGTCGAGAAACAGAGGTTCAAACGGACCACAAGCCTCTTGAAGCGGTTTTCAAGAAACCGCTGAATAAAGTATCGCCAAGACTTCAACGAATGATGCTACGCCTACAAAGATACGGAAATAATTTAAGGGTGAAATGGCTGCCAGGAAAGGAACTATATTGCAGACACACTGTCAAGAGCGACAAAGACGTATGAGCAAAACGATCTCGAAGAAGCTGGAGCATGTTGTGCACAGCATGGTCAGAGATTTGGCTGTATCTGAAGGCAGGAAACAAGAATTTAGGGAGGCAACACAAGCTGACCCAGCACTGTATAAGCTTATAGAGCTGGTCAAAACAGGATTTCCGGTCCATAAATCATCCGTTGGTCCAAAGGTCCGGGATCTATGGAACCGAAAAGATCAGCTACACGTAGCTGGCAGGATCCTCTTTTGTGATGACCGCATCGTGGTTCCAAAGTCAATGAGGAGAAAAAATTTGGACAAACTACATGAAAGTCACATTGGCATATTCCTACATGCCGGGGTATGTCTTAAAGGGACCCTCCCACCTTCAAAAAAGTAAATGAATTGGCATGAAAGTGATGTCGCTCGGTTCAGGAAGAGCAAAAACGAATATCTACCAAATTTCATCGAAAAATATTCACCGGTTTTCAAGATATTAGACTTTTACTTTTCTTTACTTTTTGGGATCTCCGCTGTTCCTATAACGACTTTATTTGAAAGTGCGGCATTTGTTGCGCGCAAAGTAGCATATACCACCGCGTGCTACAAAACGTTTTAGTCAAACATTTAAAAATCGTTAGATATTTGCGCTGACGTCACACATTCAGAGGGATATACCTATGCATTAGCCCCTCTGAATCAAAATGCTGCAATTTTGAAATTCAATATTTCCGATTTAAGGCATTTCTCGATGTTGTGAGTGCCGAAACCGGTAATTGTGAGCCAGGGACCCCATTTTGGCTATCTCAGCTCAAATCTAATGTTAAAGTGGGAGGGTCCCTTTAAGCACAGCACGAGCCGGGCAGTAAAACTATGACCAAGAAACTGTAGGTGTCAAAATGCCTTGTTATTTGATAGGCGGGGCAGGAAACAAAAGTTTACTGCCTGAGTTTACTGCCCAGAGCAATGACCTCTAAACTACAGTTTATCGCATTAGTCCAGAGGTATAATTGACAGTGAATGTATAATTGACATTATTGCATGATATTTGCCGCGTAAAATTAGAAAAAATAACAATTTTGGTAAATATCTGCTCTGCTTATCAAGGGTTTTGAAATATTTTGTATTGGTTACAAAGCCGAAATTATGGTAAGATATGCGCCTATTAATCGAAATCCGTTATCGCTTGTTGTCTTATCTTCGTTTGATATGTCCACTGATACCTTGGGCCTAAGTTAATGCGTTTTTATTTGGCAGTTGTAGTCCTTTCCTCGAAACAAACATGTAAAATATGGAAATACAATGTATTTGACGAACGTTTAGCCATAGGGCATATCAACAAAGTACGATTACATGAATAAATCAAAGATTCTTGCAAGAGCACTGGGAAAATTCACGTTTAATCACTAGGAATATTATACCTTCTTCTTGTTCTTATGTCGTGGCAAATCATTTAAGCATTATGTTCCTTGGATATCCAATTGTTGTGCCATTCTGAGTTGATATTTTCAGACGTGATTCTTTTTGAAGTAAGGTATTTTGATGCATTTTCTTCTATAAATTTCCTTTAAGGCTTTATCCACAGCATGGTAGCGCAATCACTGTTAGGAAAATATGGACAAAACAATTGTAGAAAAGTGTCACCAAAACCTGTCGAAACTAACCTAGCAGGTATGCGGCCAGGGCTGTCTCATCCCTATCTCCGTAACGTGTCGTGTGCGACCAATGACGTCACGGCATTGCGGCGTTCTGATTGGGCGGCAGCTCCGAATCGCCCGACTGGTGGTCCCCGCTCGACAAGCGCACGTGCGCCGACTAGGCATTTGTAGTGGCATTGACAGCAGAAAAAGTGAGCTAATGCAGAGCTCTGAATATACTTGAATAGAGTATAAGCCGTCAGTAATACGTAAAAACGTCAGATAGGTTTCTTGTTCGTCTTGATTCGAGCTTTTATGTGATATAATTTTTACCTTAGTGTCGAGTCTGGCAGCTATGTGGGAGAGCCCTAAAGTTGGGTCATTTTCCATAGGATTGCATTACAGCCGTCCGACCCTTCGTACCTGTGACGTCACGGAAATCGCTGCTTCGGCCTAAAGAGCATACCTTCTATATAGGGCCTTGGTATGCGGCATGTAGGAAAAATCTTACTGACCTCAGCCGTACGAAATTATTTGGAAACTCGGCTTGCAAAATTTGACTCCGGCCCTCGTGCTTCGCACTCGGGCCTACGTCAATTTTGCAAACCTCGTTTCCAAATAATTTCGTCGGCCCGGTCAGTAATATATAGTGAAAACCAAGGAACGTGCGAGGAAACTAGTAACTTGGCCAGGGATGAGCCACGACATTGAAGAATACATTGAAGTGTGCAGTATGCCAAAAGTGCCGACCAAACAATCAAAAGGAGCCGATGATACCGCATCAGATCAGTGTTGCCAGGTCTAGAGGTAAACCTCCAGATCTAGAGGTTTTAGGGGAGCGTTTCGGGGCTCCTGGAGGTTTTTGAAAAATGCCGGATTCTAGAGGGTTTTCTAGAGGTAATCTGAAAAAAAAAATTCGAGAAAAGACAATTAGCATCAAGGTCTCTTGAGAACTATTTAGGTACTTAATTTCATGTTATTATCTTAAAGGATTGCATGCTTTAACACACTTTTTTACAGATTGATGGAAACGATAAGCCTACTTTTGGCTTGTTCACTATTGAGGCTCTGACCGCCGGCTGCAGCTAAAAGTTCTCGATATACCGTGGGCACCAAGGCTATGTAAACGTGGGCACCAAGGCTATGTAAACCTGGTGCCCACGGTGGGCACCATGTCCACCAAGTTATGCGGACAAATGCGAAGGCATGCGAAGGATGAGTGAATTATCTTGATTGGGGATACAACCGGGTGTTTCCAAGCCCGCTGCCAGCTGCTGCCAGCGCGCTGACGTCACACTTTGGGTCTGTTCCAGTCGCACTTCCTAACACATCTAAACTCCTCCAAGGGCAAGATAGAGGAGGTTGGAGCAGGGCCCTCCTTTGATTTGTAGGGGCTAGAGCTGACACTGGAACAGGGAAGCAATCTTGGAGGAGTTTAGAGGTGTTAGGAAGTGAGACTGGAACAGACCCTTTGGTAGTGTTGGAGCAATGGGCTTGATGATGTCATCACGCGCTAGCAGCGGATGGCAGCGTGCTTTGAAACGGCGCCACGGTTTGTGATACGGAGCTGTAGGTATGGAGGTATATATACTCTATAATCATAATCAGCGGCAATGGAACAGAGGTTTCTAGAGGTTTTTACAACATTTTCTGGAGGTATTGGCACCACTCGACCTGGCAACACTGCATCAGATACCGAGTGTGGCCTGGAAGAAAGTCGGATGCGACTTGTTCGACTATGGAGGAAAGAAATATTTGCTTGTTTGATTAACAGCAAGTTTTTAGAAATGTCGAAGTTAGAAGAGGGATCCGCAAGCTGTCATACTGGAACTAAAGTCCATATTCGCGAGACATGATGTGCCACAAGATCTGGTGTCTGACAATGTACCGTTCAACAGTGCCGTATTCAAGAGATTTGGAAAGGACTGGGACATTAAAATTACGTTCGCCAGTCCAAGGTACGCACAATCAAATGGCATGGCTGAATCTGGTGTGAAAATAGCTAAAAACATTCTGAAGAAATGCAGTGAAGATGGAAGTTGTCCCCACGTGGCTCTTCTCAATTATCGAAGCACGCCAATCACCGGTCTCGGCTATTCACCAGCACAGTTACTGTTTTCGCGCAACCTGAGGGCAAGGTTTCCAGCGACAGAGGGTTCACTTCGTCCCAAGTTACCACGCCACGTGATGGGCAGGCTCACCAGAAGCAACATCAACAGAAAGTTTGGTACGATCGATCAGCGCGAGCTTTACCATCGCTGTCTTGAGGCGACCGAGTTCGTGTACCACACCGGCAGACAGGATAGGCTGGAGTTATCCTGTTCAGTAAGAGGTCAAGTTGGCCCGAGGTCATTTGCCGTAGGCGACAGACAGTAATAAGAAATCGGAGACACCTATCCCCAGACAAGACCTGTCCAAGAAACGTATTATGGTGGGAAACACAAGCCGGTATAAAGTAGTACAAAATGAGTCACAAATGAGAGGGTCAGTTGTTACCCAGCATGGCAGGGTCTCGAGGCGTCCGGATAGATATAGTGTGACGCTTCCTTGGAACTCTCTGTGTCTTGGTAAGACTGAGTGATCTGATGTCAGATTGAAATGTGTCATGTCATGGGACCCTTTTGTGACCTCTCCTTTCTGTCCTCTTGAAGGGGGAGATGTTACATATGTATTGTTAGATATTTTATTATTCTTGACGGGGGTGCCTATTCCGCCTCTGCATGTTCTGCGACTGAATGATAACCTACATTCCACGAGCATGCAAATACATTCTGAAAGTTGACATGGAGTCCTAAACAGTACTATGGTCTTCGGCATCTTCCCACACCCGTGTGTATTCTGCTGATATGATGTTGGTTCCATGCATTATGGTGGGTGTCAAGGTCACCTGAAGATCAGGTCAACTCATTGACCTTTGATGACCTCGGTTCACTTTTTCGATTTTTACATGTTTCTAGGCTAGTTTTTTTTAGCTGATTGCGAATTTAGCAACCAGTTAAACATTTATCAAGCAGGTTTGGTACCTTTGTAACATGTTACGAAGCTGTCAGTGGCGATTGACACCTATGAATACCCTGCAGGACGCCTACTGAGTGACCTGACCTGACTGACCCGACCTGGCCTGAGTACATGAAGACATCATCTGTGATCAAAACTAACATGAACTTTGTGGTCAGCATCCCGAAAAAACCTATAGCAACCCCAGGCTTTACAATGTTCTAACAGTTCCCGATTGTCCCGACATTTGGGTCATTGACCTGACGTGGAAGGTCAACCAATGACCTAGGACCTTAACACGCGCACTGACGGGGGGCGGATATCCGCCCCCCCCCCCCCCCAGGTTTTTCGCGAATAGCGGGAAAACCGGCGAAATTTGGTACGACTATTCTCTTATTAATTTTACACATGGTGTGCAAGTTTGAACCTCCTAACTTTAAAGGACAGGTCACCAGGTCACTTTGAATGACCCAACCCCATGTCACTTTTTTGCATCTTTGTCACCGTGCCAGAGCTACAGTAGATGTCGGAGGCCTTTGAAAGTCGCAGGATGTTATTAGGTTATTAGTAGCTGCAATTTGTATATCTCGGAATTTTGATATCGGTGACCTAAGGTCAGGTCAATTTCTCGACCTCCCCATTATAAGTCAATGGGGGAAAAATCAACTCCCTGTTTTTACCACTAAAACGGGTCGAAATGGCCCCATACACCATACATGACTTCATATACGATCAACATTCACTACCTTGAGGTCTGGAGTGGACTGTTTTACTGTTGGGCAGCTGTAAGGTCATGTGACGTCATCAAAGGTCACCAAAGTTTTTTTTTTGCCAATAACTCCGTACAGGAATAAGATACAGCCGCGCGGATGGTCTCATTGTGTTCAGCTCGTCAAGACGCATGGAATGATAGAAATGATGACCTCGAGGTCACGTGACCTGAGATCAACCTTTCACCTTGACCTTTCGAGGTCAACGTATATATATATATATATATATATATATATATATATATATATATATATATATATATATAACACGCCCCCCGTCAGTGCGCGTGTTAAGGTCCTAGGTCATTGGTTGACCTTCCACGTCAGGTCAATGACCCAAATGTCGGGACAATCGGGAACTGTTAGAACATTGTAAAGCCTGGGGTTGCTATAGGTTTTTTCGGGATGCTGACCACAAAGTTCATGTTAGTTTTGATCACAGATGATGTCTTCATGTACTCAGGCCAGGTCGGGTCAGTCAGGTCAGGTCACTCAGTAGGCGTCCTGCAGGGTATTCATAGGTGTCAATCGCCACTGACAGCTTCGTAACATGTTACAAAGGTACCAAACCTGCTTGATAAATGTTTAACTGGTTGCTAAATTCGCAATCAGCTAAAAAAAACTAGCCTAGAAACATGTAAAAATCGAAAAAGTGAACCGAGGTCATCAAAGGTCAATGAGTTGACCTGATCTTCAGGTGACCTTGACACCCACCATAATGCATGGAACCAACATCATATCACATGTTTGAACGCTTGAAACCACGAAACGACTGCAAACGCGCGGCTAATACGAGCCGGCATACGCCGAATCGCGATTCTGGCTAAACATGGTCTCGAGAAATAGGTCACAGGTCAAAGGTCATTTGGGTGAGGGTCATGATATGCTTAGGGTAGATGTAAAATTGATTGAAACGAGGCTACTGAAAGTTTCATTGTGGTCATTTGCTTTTATGCGAGTTATTTGCAAAAAAACGAGGGGGTCCGTTCGACCCCCCATACGGGCGAGGGTCAATAAATCCACTGTTTTGGATTGACTAAGCGGTGGCTCATTAACTGCAGTCATTTATGGTTCTATGGAGAAAATCCGGTGAACAGTGAAGTGGCCACAATACATAGGTGGCTGGATAGACCTCACATATGTATAAGAGGCTGTAAATTTGGTATTTCGCTGATAATCCCAAGTTGGTTCTGTTTCAGTTTTTCCATGGCTATTGTTGGCATTTGGTTTGGTATCGGTATCCCGATTTTCCGTAATTGACAACACTATCTCTGACACAGCGCGCTAAAATCAAGCATGGGCGTAAGTATGTACCTTTGATGGTGACCAACACCATAGACAAGGTCACTTGACTAGGTCAGTCTAGACTAGGCTTATGTGGTGACGTACTTGAGCCAGACGATGTCGCCGGCTGCCTGGGGCGGTGTCACGTGACAGGTCAGCTGAGTGGGCTGTTCGGCGGTCACCAGCAGCTGACTGGGCTCGATGACTGCGCGGCGTGTCACTGTCACCTGTGTCATATGGGAACACACCGACACACAGCTCAGACGAGCGTTACACCGTGTCACGGGGGAGGGGGAGGGAGAGAGAGAGAGAGAGAGAGAGAGAGAGAGAGAGAGAGAGAGAGAGAGAGAGAGAGAGAGAGAGAGAGAGAGAGGAGAGAGAGAGAGAGAGAGAGAGAGAGAGAGAGAGAGAGAGAGAGAGAGAGAGAGAGAGAGAGAGAGAGAGAGAGAGAGAGAGAGAGAGAGAGAGAAACCGAAGTGAAGGGCACATCGTTAAAATATTTAGCACCATAATCACGCAGATATTCCATATGCCATGGTGTTTAGCAAGGCCCTAAATACGTGTTTAGCATATTGACACTGAAATATTCCATTTTCGTTGCATTTTTCGTCGCATATCCCTGCTGATTAGCGTTGCAGCCCCCGAGGCCATAACTCGTATCCGTAGTGCGGACGGCGGGCTCAGTTGTGGCTCGCTGGGCCCCGCTCAGCCGTCTCTCGCCGTCGGCCGATATTCAGTGCCAGGCCGTGCAGGAGGTGCACGCTGCACGGCCCCACTCAGGCCGTAGTCATCCCCATTGGGCCCTGCGTGCACGGTTCCTGGCGGGTGGCAGAGCCAAATGACGTCACCGAGGGTGCACTTTGATCCTGGCTCGTAGCGTCATAAATTGATGTTTCTTGAAATAAAAATTAACTTAATAGCAAAAACAATCATCCATTCCATACTCCACTTACTTAAGGCATTATTAACATTCAGATGACACTTCAGAATAAAAATGCATTTTACTTCTTGCAGTGAATTAGTTGGGTGGTTCTTAGTTTTGCTGTTTTTAAGGACATTTTTAAGGGAAGATTCGTTTCTGGCGCAATGTTTCAAACAAAATTTGAAAAGCTTCGTGCGTGTTCCGTATAATCTCATGCATATGCATAGGCAGTTTGCTTGGGGTTTGGATTGAATTGTACTTTTTATTGCATAAAAATCACATGAACTGGTTGTTTAACTCATATTTCCGATACCAACAGTAGCGGAGGGATATTCACCTTAGGTTTTTGGCGCACAAGATTGTCTAGTTGACTCACTTACAGCTTGAGCTAGGGGAGGCCTTGAGAGTGAAACAGGTTACATGAGGCAAAGCCAGTGGCGCGGGAACCGGGTTGGAACCGGGGGGCTAGTGGGGGCTGAGTCCCCCAGCTTTTCGGCTGGGGGGGGCTCGTAATGTATTTGAGCCCCCCCCCCCCAGCTGGAGGAATCGAAATCGGAAATCTACCAACATAATTTCATAGATTCATACATAGGCGCGGGAACTCGGGGAGGGGGCAGTGGGGGGAAGCTTGCCCCCACAACTCTGCGGCCGTGGGGGCGGTGCCCCACAACGTTTCATGAGGCCAGGAACCGTTGGGCAGCTTGTCCTCCCCAAATTAGGGGTTGTGGGTCGCAAAGTGAGCAAAGTGAAAGTGAGTAAAGCATGTAAGTGAAAAATCCACCTATTAACTCATTTGGCAGATTAAAACCTTTACTCCAGGTTGCCAAAACGGTAGTTTCTTCACTCAGCTGAGACGGAATACCTCACTTTTTGAAAATATTTTCTTTTTTTTTGTTGTTGAAAAGGCCAAGGTCTGAAAAATAAGTGGCCTAAAACCGGTGACAAAACTAGATTTGGGGGTACCCTAGGTTGATTTCTATTATGGTTCAGCCCCCCCCCCCCCCCCAGTCTGGAAGAAGTTCCCGCGCCACTGGGCAAAGCTTGTGAAAAGTTTTGTAATTTTGGGAAGCTTCGCTGAGTTTGCCCACATGAACCTGATCAATTTTTTTTTTTTGAAAACGATTTTGAGGGTCACGGTTGTAAGCAAGTTCCTTCCCGGAAACGTTCAGGAAACGCTGGAAACTGGAAACCTTTTATTTTCCGGAAATTGCTTCATTACTAATTTGCGCCTAAAATCACTTTAACCCTCGCCGGCACAGGGGGGGAGTTGATGCACCCCCTAAGGTTTTTCGCGACTAACTCGCGTAAAAAGCGGCCGATCGCGACGAAACTTTCAGTACCCTCGCATTGATCAATTTTACACCTACCCTGAAAATTTCATGACCCTGACCCTAATGACCTTTGACCTGTGACCTCTTTTCCGTGACCATGTTTGGCCGAAATCGCGATTCGGCGTATGTCGGCTCGTATTAGCCGCGCGTTTGCAAGCTTTTCGTGGTTTCAAACGTTCAAACATGTGATTTGATGTTGCTCCCATGCATTAGGGTGGGTGTCAAGGTCACCTGAAGGTCAGGTCAGGTCATTGACCTTTGGTGACCTCGGTTCACTTTTTCGAGTTTTTCATGTTTCTAGGCTAGTTTTTGGAGCTGAGTTCGAATTTAGCAACCATTTGAACATTTACGAAGTTGTTATGGTGCCTTCGTAACACGTTACGAAGCTGTCAGAGGCGGATGACAGGTATTACGAATACCCGTCACGACCCCTACCGGTTGACCTGGCCTGACCTGACCTCACCTGGTCTAAACGCTTAACGACATCATCTGTGATCAAACCTAACACGATATTCGTGATCAGCACCCCGGAAGGAGGGTACTATACGAGTGAAGAGGGTGCTGACAGGTCAGGAGGACAATGTATAAAGAGGAGGGCGCAGACAAGGTGATGAAGGCGATGTACGGTCAGGAGGGCGCCGACAGATCAGGAGGGCCGCCTACGGTGAAAAGGGCACAGACTTCTCAGGAGTGCGCTGAACGTAGAGGCCAGAGGGCGCCGGTCTGGAGGGCTTTGTATGGTTAGGAGGCCGCTATACAGTGAGGAGGATGGCGACAGGTCAGGAGGGCACTGTACGGTGAGGAGGGCGCTATAATACGATAGGCGCTCCCAGGTCAGGAGGGCGCTGACAAGTGTGGAGGGCGAGACAGATCAGGAGGATGCTGTGTGATAATGTCCATGAGGGCGCTAACTGGTCTGCCCGGAGGATGCCGAATGTGAAGAGGGTGCCGACAGGCCAGGAGAGCGTTGAAGGGCGAGAAGGGCGCCGACAGATCAGAAGGGCGCTGAAGGTGAGCCGAGGGCGCTAAATGGTCAGGAGATTGGGAGTGGATATCCGGCATTTCAGGATTGTATGGGTGCATCTTCACCCACAAAGAGATATAAAATTGTAAATCTGGGCGCCAGTACCGCATGATGACGCCGCAATGGCTTACCGTCGAGGGCGACTAGAGTGCTGGACACTGAAAAGGCGTCTTCGGCGCACAGAATGATCGTGGAAGGCGCCGTCTTTCCAGAGGGCGCCTGCTAGATTTGGGAAGGGCTAAAGCCCGGTGTGCCCCTCCCCCCTTGGCTGCGCCCCTGAGTCCTTTGTCTAGCGATTTTCGAAGCATGTATCGCGTCCGTAGGGGCCTTGGGAGCTGCCGGTGACCACAGGCGCCTTATAAGACCCCTGATGACTCGGGACCCGTAGGCCGTATACGGCCTACGGGTCCCGAGTCATGTGTGCCATATCAGCACAGGGCACCGCATCTTTTTCGAGATAAATGACCGTTCTTAAGCGTGTCGCATTTTCCTGAGCATGACCTGGCGTTTACATAATATTAAGCGCCTGCCGGCCCCTCTCTTGTCCGGCTGACAGTTTACCGACAAGTCACCTGGCGATCTCCAACTCAACCCTAATTACGACGTTGTCCGATAGGTGGCGGGGTCATACAGTTCCAGTCAGGACAAGGGATTCTCATAATTATTTTGCTATCATATTTTCCTCCTTTTTAAAGTCATTTAAAAGCGCTATTGCACAAGTAATTTTTCGATTAGCAGCGATTCCAGCCGCCGCATCAGGGTCCGGATGGAGCCAGGGAGCGTATGCCCCGGTGACGTCACCGTAGTGTTGCAGATTTGTAACATTAGCGAGCCCGGACGATCTTACCTAACTTATACGGCCTTGACCTCAGCCTGGTATGGACTATGGACTATTATTCCTTTTTCCCTCAGTTTTCCATTTTCTCCCAGCCTGCATTCCATATTTGTCTATATTTGCCACTCCACGGTAACTTCCACTGGTCTTAAATTTAACTGTTAATCAGTCATTCAGCCTTTATCGCTTAAGATATTATTCAGTGACTATAACATATTTTCGAAATTTTATTCAACTTTCCGATACAATTTGAGCTAAGCACTTTTCACATTCTTTTAGCAAATATTATGCTGTTTTCAAAACGATGTTTACATTAATGGCCATACTCAATTAAAATTGACTTAAGTTTTAAGTGCCAACAAGCTGTAACATCCTGACATGAGATATTTCTGATGTTTTCTTGAATGCCTTCAGCAGTGGCACAGCCAAGGAGGAAAGGTTGAAGAGAAGGAGCTCAGTCAAGCAGGTTCAAGATCTCTTGGTGGAACAAGAATCACCAGCTTCTCAGTTCGCAGAAGCTCCAGGAGAGTCTGCACCTGATGGAGACCGAAAGTAATTAAAGGGACCCTCCCACCTTCAAAAAAGTTAATAAATTGGCATAAAAGTGATGTAGCGTGAATCACAAAGAGCGAAAATGAACATCTACCAAATTTTACCGGAAAATATTCACCCGTTTTCGAGACATAAGACTTTTATTTTTGTTTACTTTTTGGGAACTCCGCTGTTTCTATGACGTCACATAAAGGTTTTCTTTACGTCGGCATTTGGAAGCAATAATTTGGTATCAAAGTGCGACAAATATTGCGCGAATGATGCGTTTATCTTATCAAGGTCAATATATGATGGCCAATGAAGGATTCCAGGACAATTCTTCTTATGGCATTTCTTCGTATCGCAATTCTTCGTCTGCAAATCTTCGTCAGGGCATTTATTCGTATCGCATTACTTTGTCTCGCATCAGGGTATATGAAAATCGGCTCGCATTTCTTCTTCAACGCAAATATATGCAAGAGTAAGCATTGAGGGACAAATAAATGCACCGACGAAGATTTGTAGACGAAGAAATGCGGACGAAAAATTGTGCTACGAAGAAATGTCATGCGAGGATTTCATGATTCATGATTTGTTCGGGTACCATGACATTTATGTGATTTCAAAGTCAAGGTTCACAGCTGATTTGCTAAATCAAGCCAAGAATCCAAACTATCAAAAAACTATAAATATTTGTTTGTCTGTCACAGAGGTCTCAAGCAATATAAGGTTTACATATGTTGAATCAAAAATCCACTGCCACAACTCACATCTCCTGCCTTAGTTTATCATTGTTGTTTTAACTTGCTTTCAAGAGAAACGGAAGCCAGTATCTGATGACTGATATCACTTCAGATGATTGTTTCAAGATCTGAGTTCAAATGGAAATAAAAGCAAGATCAAGATGAAACAGGGATTATTGCTGTTAAAGTAGTTTGGCCATGATACAACAAGCACATAAATCATTAGCCAAATCAAATACTGGTTGGTTTGTCAAGATGTTTGTTGTCTGTCGTCTGTCGAGCTGCTATGAACACTGAACGCTCTCACTCTTACTTTGAAGAGAGTAGTTTAAGTTGAATGGTAGTGAGCTGTAATTAGACAAAGCAGCTATTCAGTGCTCACATCAAGCCAGGCTAGGAAATGGCATCAACTGTGGTGGGAGGAAGCAGGTTCGGCAGCCCTATATGTTGTAAACTTCTGTTGTGTCTTGTGTTTGATCAACTGATGTTTTCTGCTGTTTTGTGCAGTGATAGTAGCAGGTAACTGCATGCTTGTCAAATTATGTGAATAAACGAATTCATAACATTGCATTTTTCTCTCCATGCAAGGAACAAGTAAGATGTTGTAGAAAATGTAATAGAGGGCTTCATTGCTGATTTTGCACTTTATCAGAGCTTTATTTAGAATTGCTTTCCTGAAAGCTACACACAGGCCACAGTACTGAAATTCACAATGTCATAGCTTTTGGCAGAAAAAAAAGAAAAGACTTACTTAGGTAAAATTGGCTGAAAGTATGGCAGAGCAGGTCTTGATGCGTATGCCCATCCGTGTGCTTGCCGAAGCCGAACTGACTGCAACACATTAGCTCTGACCCACCATGGGGGCTGGCATATCCTGAACTTTCACCACTCTAAACAAGACAACTTTCAGCCCTCAGCATTGTATTAAAACACTGTACATGACACTCAAAATTTGTTTCAGTGCCATCCACGGACAACATCAGTCGCCATTCACCAGGCCAGTAAAAACAGAATAGATAATAGCTTCAAACCCATGTAGTCAGAGTTACTAGGTCTGCACCTCAAAACAAAATCCAGGTGACATTCACCACGCCAGTAAAAAACAGGTACTTAGGTAACGTAACAGCTTCAAATCTGGTAACATGTTGGTCGGACTTTACACTACCATATTTACATGGAATAATATGATACCAAACAATAGTGCAACCATTCTGGATAACAAAAGTGTATGATAAAATTAATTTAGAAAACTTTGGCAGCATGATTTACGAGCACAGGCAGGTGTTACGTACCAGCCTTCTCAATGCTCGTAAAACCAACATTGTGGTTTTGATTTTACCTTACATGATAACACACTTGGCTGCAATGGCACATTTAATTTAATACTGTGAAAAGACCAGTTATAACCACTTCACAAGCACAATTGCACCTCATGCCGACATCCTTTACCAAAGACAGTCAGCAGCGTCTTTCGTCAAAACTGGATGATCAATCCACATTAACATCAAAAATATTTCTCCATGGTGTGATCTCCATATGGAAACCTTGCAGGAAAAGAATTAATGTCAATTGTCAGCTCTTCAAAATTTCTTTGGACTTTAACTTGGAGTACCATATCCAGTTTGCTTTGATATTTTGTTTTTTATTCCATGTTGAAGTTGAACACCAAGCTCCAGATATAGCAGGCAGCTTGATCATCTTCGGCCTTGGTATAATATCAGTCCAAGTTCCAGTGGTGGGTATCTTCTAATATTCAAATTAAAATGAAAAGCAATAGGCTTTCTCAGCGCCGACGACGGATTTCACGTTGATAACAAAGGGAACTCAAGGTCAGCAAAACTCGGGTTCAAGGAATGGCGGGCGTTGAAATGACTGCTGACGTCATCAAGAAACCGCTAATGGTTAAAGGGACCCTCCCACCTTCAAAAAAGTTAATGAATTGGCATAAAAGTGATGTAGCGTGAATCACAAAGAGCGAAAATGAACATCTACCAAATTTTACCGGAAAATATTCACCCGTTTTCGAGATATAAGACTTTTATTTTTGTTTACTTTTTGGGAACTCCGCTGTTTCTATGACGTCACATAAAGGTTTTCTTTACGTCGGCATTTGGAAGCAATAGTTTGGTATCAAAGTGCGACAAATATTGCGCGAATGATGCGTTTATCTTATCAAGTTCAATATATGATGACCAATAAAGGATTCCAGGACAATTCTTCTTATGGCATTTCTTCGTATCGCAATTCTTCGTCTGCAAATCTTCGTCAGGGCATTTATTCGTATCGCATTACTTTGTCTCGCATCAGGGTATATGAAAATCGGCTCGCATTTCTTCTTCAACGCAAATATATGCAAGAGTAAGCATTGAGGGACAAATAAATGCACCGACGAAGATTTGTAGACGAAGAAATGCGGACGAAAAATTGTGCTACGAAGAAATGTCATGCGAGGATTCGTTCGGGTACCATGACATTTATGTGATTTCAAAGTCAAGGTTCACAGCTGATCTGCTAAATCAAGCCAAGAATCCAAACTATCAAAAAACTATAAATATTTGTTTGTCTGTCACAGAGGTCTCAAGCAATATAAGGTTGACATATGTTGAATCAAAAATCTACTGCCACAGCTCACATCTCCTGCCTTAGTTTATCATTGTTGTTTTAAATTGCTTTCAAGAGAAACAGAAGGCGCCAGTATCTGATATCACTTCAGATGATTGTTTCAAGATCTGAGTTCAAATGGAAATAAAAGCAAGATCAAGATGAAACAGGGATTATTGCTTTTAAAGTAGTTTGGCCATGATACAACAAGCACATAAATCATTAGCCAAATCAAAAACTGGTTGGTTTGTCAAGATGTTTGTTGTCTGTCGTCTGTCGAGCTGCTATGAACACTGAACGCTCTCACTCTTACTTTAAAGAGAGCAGTTTAAGTTGAATGGTAGTGAGCTGTAATTAGACAAAGCAGCTATTCAGTGCTCACATCAAGCCAGGCTAGGAAATGGCATCAACTGTGGTGGGAGGAAGCAGGTTCGGCAGCCCTATGTTGTAAACTTCTGTTGTGTCTTGTGTTTGATCAACTGATGTTTTCTGCAGTGATAGTAGCAGGTAACTGCATGCTTGTCAAATTATGTGAATAAACGAATTCATAACATTGCATTTTTCTCTCCATGCAAGGAACAAGTAAGATGTTGTAGAAAATGTATTAGAGGGCTGCATTGCTGATTTTGCACTTTATCAGAGCTTTATTTAGAATTGCTTTCCTGAAAGCTACACACAGGCCACAGTACTGAAATTCACAATGTCATAGCTTTTGGCAGAAAAAAAGAAAAGACTTACCTAGGTAAAATTGGCTGAAAGTATGGCAGAGCAGGTCTTGATGCGTATGCCCATCCGTGTGCTTGCCGAAGCCGAACTGACTGCAACACATTAACTCTGACCCACCATGGTGGCTGGCATATCCTGAACTTTCACCACTCTAAACAAGACAACTTTCAGCCCTCAGCATTGTATTAAAACACTGTACATGACACTCAAAATTTGTTTCAGTGCCATCCACGGACAACATCAGTCGCCATTCACCAGGCCAGTAAAAACAGAATAGATAATAGCTTCAAACCCATGTAGTCAGAGTTACTAGGTCTGCACCTCAAAACAAAATCCAGGTGACATTCACCACGCCAGTAAAAAACAGGTACTTAGGTAACGTAACAGCTTCAAATCTGGTAACATGTTGGTCGGACTTTACATTACCATATTTACATGGAATAATATGATACCAAACAATAGTGCAACCATTCTGGATAACAAAAGTGTATGATAAAATTAATTTACAAAACTTTGGCAGCATGATTTACGAGCACAGGCAGGTGTTACCTACCAGCCTTCTCAATGCTCGTAAAACCAACATTGTGGTTTTGATTTTACCTTACATGATAACACACTTGGCTGCAATGGCACATTTAATTTAATACTGTGAAAAGACCAGTTATAACCACTTCACAAGCACAATTGCACCTCATGCCGACATCCTTTACCAAAGACAGTCAGCAGCGTCTTTCGTCAAAACTGGATGATCAATCCCCTTTCAACTGTTAACATCAAAAATATTTCTTCATGGTGTGATCTCCATATGGAAACCTTGCAGGAAAAGAATTAATGTCAATTGTCAGCTCTTCAAAATTTCTTTGGACTTTAACTTGGAGTACCATATCCAGTTTGCTTTGATATTTTGTTTTTTATTCCATGTTGAAGTTGAACACCAAGCTCCAGATATAGCAGGCAGCTTGATCATCTTCGGCCTTGGTATAATATCAGTCCAAGTTCCAGTGGTGGGTATCTTCTAATATTCAAATTAAAATGAAAAGCAATAGGCTTTCTCAGCGCCGACGACGGATTTCACGTTGATAACAAAGGGAGCTCAAGGTCAGCAAAACTCGGGTTCAAGGAATGGCGGGCGTTGAAATGACTGCTGACGTCATCAAGAAACCGCTAATGGTTAAGAGATAGGGACTAAGCTGGTCCCACCCTGCAAGTAAAGGGAAGAAATTTCTTGAACACCATAAAGCTGCGGGGTTTGCGACCAGGATAAATGGTGGTTTCTGAGCCTGGCCGCAAACTTGGCTATCTCAACTCAAAACTAATGTTAAGGTGGGATGGTCCCTTTAAAGTTGTGAAACATTTAGGGGAGACCCGGGAGGTATGGGCCCCCTGGAGGTATGGGCCATCGCAGTTTTGAAGAAGTGTTGCGTATTTTTACACATTTGACGGCGTTAACTGGTAGCAGCCATTCCGTTATACAACCCAAGTGATTTTCAAAATCTTCCTGAGTCTTCTTTGGCAATGAGCGGTGATAAAGCGTTTTTGCCCCTTCGAGTAAAATACGGTACATACAGAAAATTCGTGATAAATTTGAACCAGGCTCGTTTTATGATGTCAGACCATCGCCAACATAAAGTTTAAAGCATGAAAATTATGACTGGATAGACAATTTGAAGCTTTCTTGCAAGATTATGAGACGGAATGCTACGCACATTCTGGCGTCCTAACCGGGAGGTTCGGGCCACCCACCCCGTTGATCCTAAATAAATAAAAAGATGCTTTCATTGAATGTCCCCGTCAATAACTTTTATTTTTGTCACGCAAAGTCGAAAATTTAACTTCAAATTTCATTCGAACAGAACAATATTATTGATCTTATTTCATGGTGCACGATTGAGTTCACCAAAATACATATGGGCCCAAGTGACCTCCATGAAGTAAGCTGTTGGCCGCTTATGCGGTTCCCGGGCTCTAAGAGAGATCAAGGTAGATACCAGCTACGAGTATTATTCTCATTGTTGAGAAAAGAATATGAAACATGGCACCGGCCCATACCTCCCGGGCCATGGCCCATACCTCCCGGTGTATTTTGACGGACCGAAAAAGCAATGATTTATTGAAAATTATCTTGAGACAAAATAGTTGATCCCAGATGCCTAATATCAGGCACGTTGCAGGCGAAAGGCAATTTCACGTACACAAGAGTGAAAAACCGGTTCTAGCCACTGCCCACTGGAAGAAAATTGCCTTTTCACAAAACCGGCCCATACCTCCCGGGTCTCCCCTACAAGAATTAGCACATTTAAAAGGATAATGAATTATTGATTCACCATTGCAGTTTAACAGTACCCTTTATCCAGTATGCTCTGGTTGAATGTAGTAAAGAAAAGCAATCATCTTTCCGCTTCCGCCTACTGTCAACAGACAGCTTGTCAAACATGGTTGTCTTTAAGCTGCTTCCAGCAGAGTTTTCAGTCAATATTGTTGCTGTTGGTCTCAAGACACTGTTTGTCTCTAGTAGTTTTTATAATTCGCAAATACATTGCTAAGGGTTGAATGCCAACTCCAAAAAATATGCATTGTTATTAGATATCAGTGTTTTACAGGGTTTTGTCACAGTCTTTTGTGTAGATGCAAGCAACTTTGCACTTTGTAGTTATGTTCTTGAAAATACTTGGTACTGATTTTTTCCACAAGATGTCTGCAGACCGCGAGCAGATCCAGCAGCTGAAGAAGGAACTTCGCAGACTGCAGGCGAGACATCGCGCGCATCGTATTAAAGGTATTATCAGGGTTTTTTCCGAAATTTCGGAGTTACTCAGTGAAACGTGTAGAAGAAGGTGGCTGAGGCCCCAATCCGAAGTCATTCGTCTCAAAATTGCCTAATTTCCAAATGGTGGGCCTCCGAAGTTGATCCGTCTGCCAGCCAGTACCTGGAGGAGGCAGTACCAAGTACTCGGATACATTTCCCTATAAGTCCATAGGCTTAACACTAGCTAGAGACTTCTAGAGATATTTTTTATGCCAGATAAGGCCGTCGCATACCAGATAAGGCCGCAACGGCCGTTCAACGTTACGTGGGGAAATGGGAGAAATCTAAAGACTTTTTTTCTCTGACGTCTCCACTCCAATATCTCTAGCGCAACTGGCAAGCGTTGTTAGCATTGGCTCGTGTCGTCGTAAATAAGATTTGTTTGACGGATATTCCGTAAGTTGAGTGTGTTGTTGTAATTTCTGAGGCTGTATGAGTTGGACGGAATGGCGCCATCCCGCCATGTGCGAAATCTGTGCGAAACAAAGCTGTTCCTATTCATATTTGAATGTTCAAGACTTGTGGGCTTTGTAGCCAGTGCGTGTAGCTTCTAGATATCCTGTGGGTTATCAAAAATCAAAATAATTAAAAAATTGTGTTGTGTGCTTTCAAACTAAGCTCATCCCGAGTGTAATTCAAGAATGTCTTAGTTCAAGCAATTAAACTTGAAAGTGATATAGCTCCAGCAATGAAGAAGCTTGGAT
Organism: Amphibalanus amphitrite; assembly: GCF_019059575.1. Taxonomy (NCBI): domain Eukaryota; kingdom Metazoa; phylum Arthropoda; class Thecostraca; order Balanomorpha; family Balanidae; genus Amphibalanus; species Amphibalanus amphitrite. Next base: position 22,182 of record NW_024882548.1, read on the forward strand.
GGAACGTTGAACCAAAGTTACCTATCATTTGTAATGTTAATGCTAAGTGCTGAACGTTACCAATAATTCGAGACATCCGTTGTAAGATGTATGACGCAGATCAACTTTGATCAAGTGAAGAAAATAGATTTCAGATGAAATAATGTCAATGTTCAAGGCTGAGCGACTGGCAGATTTCGGAGTGAGCACGAGTGGCCTTGAGACATTCTGTTTCTGTAGGTACTCAAAATAAATAAATTATCATGTTGTGTGCTTTGAGGTTAAGTGTTATCAGTGGTGCTTCATGGTTGTGCTTTGTTGTTGGTGTATGGGCATATTTTGAGCACATTGCAGCATGATATTGGTGGTGTGTAAAGCAACTGATCTCCGCAGACTTTGCACTTACTTGCAAAGCCTGCGGACTGACTTTGCAGACTGGCTGACAATGAGCAATGCATTGCTGACTGATATCATTTATTCTGTGTTTGTAGCACAAAGTACAGAAGTGGCACATACATTGTTACTTTGAAAACCTGATGTGAATTTGATGTAGAAAATTGGTGGCTGACGTTGAGTCCTTACGTATTGTGAGTAGTGTACAGCTGGTGCATTGAGCACAGACTTGAGACCAGTGACGTTTGTATCAGTAGACTGTGTTTGAGTCTACTTATGTGGGTAGTCATAAAGCAGGCGTCACACTTCTTTTTGCAACCAAGGAGAAGCGCTATACCCAGAGTTGCTTTGTCATCCAACCTTACCGAACCAAACCTAACCTTACCTACAACCTAACCTACAGCGCCTGTCTTCGTTCGTTCATGGTTGCAAAAAAAAAAAACAAGTGTGACGCCTGCTATACTACTACCCTTACATGGCCTTGGTTTGAGTGTGGTGACTGAGTAAGCTGGTGTGTATAGCCATGCAATAAGTGTTTTGAAATATATTTTTGGGACAGTATTGAAATTGTGTGTTTTGGCCATCTGGCATGGATGATGGAAAGCCACTAACTCAACTTCAGGAACGCTTCTTCATTATGCTCATCTAAGGCACAATCATCTATTTTCTCTTCGCAAGGATTGATTATTAATTCACTGTCAATTATAACCTGGTCCAGAAGGTTTCGCTGGGCCACACGGTTCATACAGATTCATCCACAGTGCTCAGCAGTGCATGTTTTCAGATTTCAACAGACTGTAATTGTTTCTGTATGTACATATGCATCATCAAGGGTACAACAGATGCGGTATTTGGTAAGCAGTTGGCAGCAAGGTGGTGTTTGTACTTATTGGCAGAACCAGTTGAGCAGGACTAAAACTATCCTAGTTTCTCTCCAATTTACTCAGATCCGTCTCAACACATTGAACATATTGAAAGCGTCCATCCATGAAGATGTCTGCATGTATACTCATTTCCGAGAAGGCACGCTCGTCGCTCATCCATTGCCGAGCAGGCACGTGCGTGCCCATCGCCGGCGCGCATTAGCGCGCGTCCATGGCTGGGGCGCACGCGCGCGGCCATGGCCGGCATGCACGCGCGCGCGCCCATCGTCGGCACGCAAGCGCGCGCGCGTCCATAGCCGGCGCGCGCGCCGCGTCCTTACCCGGCGAGAACGCCGCGTCCGTACCCGGCGCGCACCCGCGCGCGTCCACAGCCGGCACTGACAGACCCTGACCGACGGGCGTGCTGCCGTCGGCGGTCCTGACAGATGGGCGGCGGGCTCGGCTCCCGCAGCTCCGGCAGCGGGCGGCAGCCATGGTCGGCATACACGCGCGCGCGCCCATCGTCGGTACGCAACCGCGCGCGCGCGCCCATCGTCGGCACGCAAGCGCGCGCACGTCCATAGCCGGCGCGCACCCGCGCGCGTCCGTACCCGGCCCGCACCCGCGCGCGTCCACTGCCGGCACTGACAGACCCTGACAGACGGGCGTGCTGCCGTCGGCGGTCCTGACAGATGGGCGGCGGGCCCGGCTCCCGCAGCTCCGGCAGCGGGCGGCAGCTCCGGTGACTGTTCCGGCAGCTCCGGCAGCGAGCGGCGTCTCCGGCAGCGCTCAGCAGCGGCGCCAAGCAGCAGCAGCGGCTGAGCCAACAGGCGGCCGCGGAGGCACGCCCCCCCCGGCCCCCCCCCTTTGCACATTGTTCGTCCATGGAGATGTCTGGAAGCACGACCATTGTTGAGAAGGCACGTGCATCCATGGCTGAGCACTGAGCAGGCACGTGCGACCCCTTTGCACATTGTTCATCCATACATATCAATATAATTTACCTTATTGATTAGTGTGAGTCTTGCAAAATCTTAAACTCAGAAATACCACAAGGCAGGCTGCCTGGGTGAGTTGCTAATATGAGCATAATGAACATTATACATTTAGTGCAGTACCTATAAGTATCCATGCTGTGTGAAGGACTTGGCCCTCACGTTCATTCGTTTGGTGATTGCACATGGTGGCATGTGTACCAATTGTTCTCCCTAACCCTTCTTACAACTTTGACTAGCAAATAGAAGCTGGCAAAATGCAAGGAGCTTACAAAGCATGCTTATATGTAGATAACTGAGGATGATTCTCTCAATTGAAGCATGATCCACACTCATCAGCTTCTTCTGTTCTGTTCCACAAACTAAAACTGAAATGACTCAATTTTCCTCAAAATATATTCATTTATCACTCATAAACAACAAAAATATACATTAAGTAGGTACCAGGGCAATAAAAAACATACAAGTTACATATTTTTTCATGTACAGTCCTTTCACAGCAACAATATGTAGAAACGCACCAAGACGTTCACGGAGAGCCCACCCATAACAAACTATAGTTGAAGCCGGGGCTCTGCTGCAGCAGCAGGGGTGACGTACAGGGCACAGAGGTCATGTCACATCATGTTGTACAACCTGTTGTTCGAAAAACAGATCAACATTGATTTTGAAAAACTGTAGCGCTTTCTTCAATCACTTAGGTAAGCTTTCTCGCAAGACGTTACATTAGATTCACCACTCTTGACAAAATAATCAGATTGAAACTTAGCTCTTGTGCCTGATGCACTTACATTTCAATTTATTGAAATAAAACACTCAAATTTACCCTTGAAAATTGTTGACATTTAAATGATATTAACATCAAGATTTTGATGATCAGCAAACGAGCTATTCAAATCACACCCATATAATAAGTTTGGCAATGTTGATAACTCTTGCTGTCTTATTGAAAAGCAAATCTTCAATTTGTTCATATCCAAATCCAATGCCAAGCACTGAAATCTTGTTGCAAGGCCCTAAAAACAACAGACAAAAACAAAACAGTCTTGTGGAAATCGCCAGTGCGGTGAGGCGGCCTTGGCGAAATTTCCCAAGGCTGCTCTTTGTTTACATTTTAGCGATGGGCCAACTTGGCCGCCCAAGTACTTGTTTTGCGTGAGTAAGTACAATTTTGTCAATTTTGAAACGGCTATATCTCGCAAATTTTGGTACCGATTTACATTTTATGCATATCTTTAGAATCGGCAGAGTCTGGGGAGTTCATTGATTGGAAATTTATGCCGATTCCTTTCAATTTTTAAACCCTGATAATCCCTTTAACCCGCGCACCGACGGGGGTCTGCGCCAACTTAGTACCGACGGGGGGGGGGCGGATGACCGCCCCCCCCCCTGAGATCTCGAGAACGAAGCAAGATAGCGACAAGCGGTAAGCGGCATCGGATACGCACGGTCAAGATCTACAATTTTTACTAAGGTCATTTTCAGGTCAGGTCAAAGATGACGTCACAGGGGTCGAAAAAGTCAAAATGGCGGCGCTAAATATGGAGAGTTTTTCTCGAATAACTTTCGAATTAGTCAAGATAGGAACAAACTAAGGGCATCATCGTGATCCTCTCGTCAATCCGCATCGAATGATATATATGTTGACCTCGAAAGGTCAAGGTCAAAGGTTGACCTCAGGTCACGTGACCTCGAGGTCATCATGTATATCATTCGATGCGTCTTGACGAGCTGAACACAATGAGACCATCCACGCGTCTGTATCTTGTTCCTGTACGGAGTTATTGGCCAAAAACCTTTGGTGACCTTTGATGACGTCACATGACCTCACAGCTGCCCAACAGCAAAACAGACCTCAAGGTAGTGAAGGTTGATCGTATATGAAGTCATGTATGGTATATGGGGCCATTCCGACCCGTTTTAGTGGTAAAAACAGGGAGTTGATTTTTCCCCCATTGACTTATAATGGGGAGGTCGCGAAATTGACCTGACCTTAGGTCACCGATATCAAAATTCCGAGATATACAAATTGTAGCTACTAATGACCTAATAACATCCTGCGACTTTCAGAGGCCTCCGACATCTACTGTAGCCCTGGCACGGTGACAAAGTTGCAAAAAAGTGACTTGAGGTTGGGTCATTCAAAGTGACCTGGTGACCTGACCTTGAAAGGTAGGAGGTTCAAACCTGCACACCATGTGTAAAATTGATAAGGGAATAGTCATACCAAATTTCGCGGCGCTACGCGCCGCGGTTTTCCAGATATTCGCGAAAAACCTCAGGGGGGGGGGGCGGATATCCGCCCCCCCCCGTCGGTGCGCGGGTTAAGTGGCGCCGTGAGACGGCACATCTCCGGCGTGACGTGTCGAAGCTGCGCCGGATGCTCAGCCTGGCCTCAGCGCCCCAGTAAGTCCTCAGAAATCAACAGTTGCAGCGATTGGCTACTGGGCGCCGCATCCGCTGGAAAGCGGAAGATGTGGTCCTCCGCTCCATCAGCCGCAAGGCCTACACATACGCCCAGCACGTGCTGAAAATCCCGCTGCGGCTGCCGTCGAACAGCACCCTGGCCCGCTGGACTCGGAGCTTCCAGATCGACTTCGGCGTCATCGATGCCGCGGTGTGCGTGCTTCGCCCGGCGGTGGAGGCGATGACTGGCCTCGAGCGGATTGCCTGCATCTGTTTTGACGAGATGGCCCTGGATAGCATGCCTTCCTACGACCAGAGTGCGGACAGCAGGGGGGGTCCGTCCCTTTACCGGGCCATAGGAGGAAAATTGCTACCAAATGCTGCCAATGTGACGTCACTGGGATGGTCGAAAGCTGATTGGTCGCTGAGATTCAGGCGATGCTGTCAATTCTGGCGCACCGGCGCAGTGTTTTCCAGCCGTTGCGTGTATTGTTATACGGAGTTTGTATATTGTTTATTTGATAATAATATCACTCTTTATGTGTTTGAAGATCGGAAAAGCATATACATAAGTGGCATTCACACACTTGTCGTCTCAGAGATCATGAAGAATGACCAGCTTCAGCAGTTCAGCTCAGGTATCAGTATTCAATTAATTCAACTGTATAAGCATGAGTATCATAGGCAGATCAGCCACGTTTCAGTTCAACCCGGTTTAACCATTTTTTGTCATTTTTGGCTTTCAAACGGAGCATGATAATCTCATATTTAGTTGTAAAATACCTTAGCATTGTTTAAAACATAATGAGAAGGAGAATGGAGATGGAATAGTTGTAAATTGTTTCGGATCGGAAGTGGTTAGCTTCTATAAATCTTAATGCTTTGTGAAAATAACAACTTATTTGTCAAATTAAATAGTATCAAATAACAAATCAATCTATGCTTACCTCCCAGACTGGAAAAAAATTCACTCACTGTCAGATGCGTCAGGGCCCAGGGGCTTTCGGGTCTCAAAATTCAGCGCAAGTGATTTCTCACCAAAATTTTGGCACATCTTTTGTGCAAAGTTGAAGCTCATTGTTACTTCTTTTCAATATTAGTTGTTGCCAGATTTTATAATCTGTATCTAAACTTTCAAAATTGAATTTAAAAGGATTTCTGACATGCTTATTACTGAAAATCCCATTCTTGTTTATGTAAATGTTATGTCATTGACATTTGCTTACTAAACAAGCTCATCCTTGTCTAATGTCTATATATTGGTTTCTATTTATACCACCTGTGCTACTACTAATTTCTATTTGTTGAGACTATTTACCTAATGCATTTGCTTCATATGATTTTATACGCAGACGCACCTGTGCATGGAACAGTAATGCCAGACCCAAATTCAAAATAATAATGAAAAATTGTGTTATTTGCTTGTTTCAACTGAATTCTGAGTCAGGCCTGCAATCAATACATAAATATAAAATAGGTACATGTTTTGAGGCTTCATATCAGCACATAGAAAAGGCAATCGAAGAAAAGGCACCTTTGGGCATTGATTATTTTTGCTTGCCATCGCTTAGTGAATCTTTTCATGTTGCATTGTGTTAATAAACTTGGTAATGTGTTTTGCAGGTCCGGGGCTGGTCCTCTGGCGTGCAGGACGGCGCGGAGTGGCTACCTGCACATAACAACACAATGACTGGCACCGAGCTGAGGGCATAAAATCACATCATATCGACTTCAGCATCTGTCTCCCAGCTTTGGAGACGTCGCCCGACGCCCTGAGTGGCGAGCGCCAGTTTCCGAAAAGAAGTTGAGGAAGGCGACCCGAAAGCACCCGCTGGGCTGCCGACACTCCTGCGTTGCCAGCAGGGCGTGCTGCGCAGTAAAGCCTCGCTGCGTGGTCTGTACGACATCCGACACCGGCACCCAGACGTGCAGTTTCTGATGACATCCCACCTCAGCCAGGGCTGCCCCGACTCCCCCGAGAATCTGCTAGTGCTGACTGCCTGCTGCTGAGGCCGACCTGCCGACGACCTACCGGACCTGTCGCCGCCCTGGTGAGCCTGAGCCGCCCTGGGACTTGCCGCCGTGTCTACGCTGCCGCCCTGGTGAAACTGCCGTCGCCCTGCCGAACCTGTCGCCGCCCTGGACCTGCTGCCACCCCGGCGGACCTGCCGCCGCGTCTGCGCTTCCGCCCTGGTGAAACTGCCGTCGCCCTGCCTGATCTGTCGCCGCCCTGGTGAGCCTGCGACCGCCCTGGGACCTGCTGCCACCCCAGCGGGCCTGCCGCCGCGTCTACGCTGCCGCCCTGGTGAAACAGGTCAGTCGTCGCCCTGCCGGACCTGTCGCCGCCCTGGTAAACCTGCTGCCGACCTGTCGCACCTGCCACCGCCCTGGTGAATCTGCTGCCGACCTGCCTGACCTGTCGCTGCCGTGGTGAACCTGTTACCGACTTGCCGGACCTTTCTCGCCGCCTTGACGAGCTTGGGGAGCCTGTGCTGAGGTGCCACCGCTCTGTTTCACGTGTTATGTTGCCCGGTTCCTGGCTGTCGCGGAGTCAATCGGCACATTGTGTTTGGAGAGGCGACATCTTGTACAACTTTCCGACAGTTCGGAGCATTTTATTGTACCTACTCAAGTCGCAAGAGATTAGGCTTGTGCCTTATTTGTCCTCTACCAATCTGTCCAATATGGTTTTTTATAACTGCGATTTATGGTATGACATAAACCGGTATATTGTGTACGCATTTGGTTCGTTCCAGTCAGAAGTTTGGAATGTGTACATATACTTGTGTTACGGTACAATTTCGGTTTGTGCAGTTCACACCTCTCTTAATTATGGGGCGAAATAGACGCAAAACCAGGGCTGCGGAGTCGGAGTCAGGGTCGACAGTTCTGACCGGACTCGGAGTCGATTTTGGAAACCGAGTCGGAGTCGGGGTCACCGAAAATCCATCGGCTCCGCCAGGGCTGCGGAGTCGATGGATTTTCGGCGACTCCGACTCCGACTCCGGCTTTAAAAAACCAGCTCCGACTCCGACTCCGGGCAGAATTGTCGACTCCGACCGACTCCAACTCCCGACTCCGACTCCGCAGACCTAGCAGGGCTGTGGAGTTGACATATTTCCGGTGACTCCGACTCCGACTCCGGCTCGGGTTTCTAAAATCGACTCCGACTCCGACTCCGGTCACAACTGTCGACTCCGACCGACTCCGACTCCGCAGCCCTGGCCGCTCCGCAGATCTGGCAGGGCTGCGGAGTCGGAGTTAGAGTCGGTCGGAGTTGATTACCCAGCCCGGAGTCGGAGTCGGAGTTGGTTTTTGGAAGTCGCGGTTGGAGTCAGAGTCACCAGAAATCCATTGACTCCGAAGCCTGGCGCAAAACTATGGCGATTTTCATCTACGAGAGAGCCGCCGATGTGCTGGCCGGATCACCGGCGGGGCGCACGTTGGCTCGGTCCGATCCCAATAATGTCGCCAAATCTTTGGTTCGAGTAACAGCTGGTCCTGATTTGCTTCACTGAGGAAACATCACACCGTTCTGCCTTGCATCGGACATCAAAACTGCACTAAAATCCGCTGAAAACGTATTTAAACGTCCGTCCTCCATAATGGCTACGGACGGCGGCCGGCGAGTTACCATCCCAGTGACGTCATTCGGGCCCGGTAGGGGGACGGTAAAAAAAAGCCTGATGACCATACCTGGTTATATGGCCTTGGCGGACAGGATCCTCGCCGGCTCCAAGCTCCAGCTGATGGTGCCGTGCGTGGGCTGTGCTCCCCATGGAAACAGCCCATCTTTCATGAACTGGACGCACCCATGACCATGGCGAAGCTGAGCGCCGTCGTGCGCACTCTGAAGGAGCTCGGGCTGGACATCAGAGCGGTCACCAGCGACATGAGACCCAACAATGAGTCGCTCTGGAGGGACGCTGGTGTAGACCGGGAGAGAACCTGTATCTCTCATCCCGCCGATCCCACCAAGTGAGTCTGCCTACCTTGTTTATTGGATTATAGGTAGCGTATAACCCAAAACTAAAATTAATAGATAATTGTGCTATTTTACTGTTCTCGCTTACCAACTTTTAATTGATTATCTATGGATATGTTATGCAAGGTGACTTGCGATTCTAATATTCATTTCATAATATTCTCATATCCTATTATTGAATACAATTACCATTGTAATTAATTTTCAACAGTTACGCCACTATGTAACTAAAACTTGAACTTAATGCTTGCATTATTGAGTACCTCATCCTCAGCGCACTTCACTCTCAAATTGCATAATGACTGGCCTGTACATTAGTCAATGTCCTTTCATAATTATAGAATTGAAATTGTATATCAATACAATCAATAATTTTATTTGAGGAAGCTGTGGGTCTTCGCCGACGTGCCCCATCTGGTGAAATTGATTCGCCGCCACGTGGTAAAGGAGGGAGGCGGACTGCTCATACCAGACGGCAGTGGCGGCGAGATCTGCCTGGACGCGTCGCCCTTCCAGCAGCTACGGGCGGTGGACGGTGCTGAGAAGAAGATCTGCCCCAGACTAACTGATCTCTGCATCGAGGGTCGTATGGCACTTTTTGTGCTCACTTTGGACATAAATTTTGCTTTGACCCCTTTTAGATTTATCTAGAGTTCATGGTAGCAAGCGCCATTTGTTCTGGTAAGGCAACTAACGTTAGTTTTATTAAGCAGACACGTAGTTCTCTTCAGTCTCCTTGTCGAAACATGTATTGGTGCCCATGTGAAGATATGTTCCGTGTAGGATTAATTTATTAGTGATCAGGCCCATGTCACTCCACTTTTGATGACATCATATGGGGGCCCCAGGACAATAATGGCGCGGTGCGCCACAATCGCTTCAAAGCTACTTGCCAACAGTTGCCATTTTTGAAAATATTATTTTGAAATAAAGTTCCAAGTAATAAAAATATTGTAATAAAGTTGTTGAATAAATCGATACCATATATAGAAACTTACTGAAAAAAATGAATTATTCATAGTAAAAATATAAGCTCGATGCGTTTTTACGTTGCTTTCCTGCAACTGCAAAGGATTTTTAAATCGTTTATATCTTCAAAACCGGCCATTTCTTAGCATATTGCTGCTCTTTTTTATCGCTAGAAAATTAACTGGACTTTCCGATGACAACAACGGTTGAGCGATATGTGTAGATTGTCACCAACAATCTTCAAATGAAGTTAGTCATTTTTACATTGTAAAGGAATGGAGTACCCCTTGCCAGCATCAGGGGTGACGTCACTCAGGATCTGTCTCTGATTGGTCGGCGGGGGAGTGACTGTACCTTCTATAGATGGCCTTGTTAGTGATATTTGATACCATACATATACTGATACAAAGACACTTTCATTGTTAGCTCTTTTCTTTTTCTTTTTGGTTATCAGGTACTTGTTACTCTGGCCGCAGAAAACGTGTCATTAAGTGGCATAGAAATGTTGCAGGCTCGCGGCCAGACAGCCCAACGGGTTTATCTGGCCACCCGGCTGTTCAGCAACATTGTGGCCACCGCCATGGAGGTGGTGCTACTGGCTACAGAAGGACGCCGTCGCTCGAGTCATCCGGATTATCGACCGGTGGTTCGATGTCTTGAACAGCCGATGCGTCAGCGACCCCAAGCTGGAGCGATGCGGGTTCGGGATGTCTGATGCCGCCAGGGCGGCTCAGGGCGCAGCGCTGAGTGATATGGACCACCTCGCCTCCAGTGCGCGGAAGGCTGGCACCAGGCGCCGCCCAGGCTCGACGTCCGCCCCGCTGCCGTTCGAGCGCGGGATGCTGCGCAGCTCGGCGTCTCTGCGCGGCCTGTACCCTGACCTGACGTCGGCGTACCCGGATCAGCTGAGGTACATTCTCACCGCCAGGCTCAACCAGGACTGCCTGGAGAACACCTTCAGCCAGCTCAGAAGCATGTGCGGCCCGAACACGCACCCAGATGCCGTGGAGGTCCGTCAGCGGCTACGAATTTTGTTTATGGCCCTGTCTGCTCTGCGGGCCGTAGGGGAGAGTGGGGTAATTTGGCCGGTGGTGTAAATTGGCCGCCCCCACCTGTACGAAAGCTGATAAAAGTGAATGAAACAACTTTAGTCTCTATTCATTTGTCATCGGCAGAACTAACTCGAGAACAAATGTCAAAATTTTCCCCCTCTCAGTTTTATTCAAAATTAATAAAAGGTGAATTACGTTAGAAAATGGTAACTTTTACTTCCGTTTAAAAATGTGTATAACATGTAGTATTTGGGCTGTAAACGAATTCCAACATTATAGCGCCATTTTTTAGGGTGTTCAGCGGTTCCAAGAGCAATTTCATCTAGTTCTGTACAGCCATGACAACTTTATAGACAAAAATTTTCAGAATAGCAATGTGGGGTTATTTGGACGGGACTAGCGGGGCAACTTGGCCGGTGCGCTCAGAGTCACTATGCTGGGACGGTCGAGTTGTCATGGTCAATTATACCATAAAGGACATAATTCATGACCAACTTTGACTACCTTGATGCCATATTTCCTATTGGACAGCTGTAAGGGCATGTGACGTCATCAAAGGTTACCTAACGCTTTTTTTGCTAATAAATACTTACAGAAAAAAGATACAGCCGCGCAAATGGTCTCATTGTGTTCAGCTCGTCAAGGCGCATCGAATGATATACATGAAGACCTTGAACTCACGTAACTTTGAGGTCAAGCGACCTGAGGTAACGTGACCTGAAGCCAACCTTTGACCTTGACCTCTCGAGGTCAACACATACATGTTTCGATGCGGAATGACGAGAGAATTACGATGGTACTTTTAGTTTTGGCCTAGCTTGATTACTTCAAAAGTTATTCGTAAAAAAAACTCATCGCATCTAGAGCCGCTAGTTTGACTATTTTCGACCCCTGTGACGGCTGAGTCAACCTCCAAAATGCTTCAAATGCGTCGTAGGACACGCGTCATTGCTGAATGTGAAGCTGACTCGCCTATATCAAAAATCACGGCCTCAAACTAACACCGGCCAAATTGCCCCACACCCCCGGCCAAATAACCCTGCTAGTGGGGCAATTTGGCCGCTTTGCAGACCTTTGTAATACGCCACAATTTCAATATAAGTAGTTACTCAATCATTTCAAGTTTACTGTCCAAGAAAGTAAAATGTATGCCACACCTGTCAGCGTTGAGAAAATGCAGAAATGTGTGGTCGATTTTTAGTTACATCGTTTTCTAAAAAAAAGCGGCCAAATTACCCCACTCTCCCCTACCGTGTCCGGAGCGGGCAGTGAAGGTCGAGGCTGGTCCCGACTTCCTGTCCACGGGCGCTGCGGTGACCCACTCCGACACCGTCAGCGGCAGCGCACTGGACGGCCTCGACGTTTTGGTGAGTATTCAGTAGAAGATTCCCTGCTCGGGTGGTCGTGGCCACGTCCACTGACTAGTACCTGCGCTATGCTTCGCCACAATGTATATTCAAACCATTCGCAGTTTTAAAAACAGTAAAACATATTTAACTCCTAGGGCCAGCCTTACGCTTTTAAGTTGGAAAATAAGTCACGAGACTATCACTTTGTATCAATATTGTTCCTTTACACGGCTTTTTCCACTATTTCAAGTTGGATAAATATCACAGCTGATTAGTTTCTTTATAATAGTTTTAGGTCTTCTTCGTTCGATCGTCCTTCATAAGTTTAGTTTTAATCGTACCCTAAATGGTTTTGGTGTGATATTTTCTTGTATTATTGCTGATCGTCATAAGGACCTGTGCGCCATGACGGCTAACTGTACCACATACACACCCTTTTGATCGTAATTTCCATGCTGCCTCTCATCATGACTGTTTGTTGTTTTTCAGTTCGTCGACCAGATGGTAGAGCAAGCCGAGGTCGACCACGCCTACGCTGCCGTGCGCAAGGCCGTATAAGAGAGGTAGAATCATCCCGCGATTTCCAATGGACCGGTCGCTAAGTATTAGCGTGACGTCACTGGTGGAGACCGGGCGGCGCCCGGCTCCAAGCTGTACGTCGGGTACATTTGGCACAGTATAGTTGTTATTACTGAACGTAATGACAACTAATGACTCTTAATAACTTTTTTACTCACCTAAAGCTGATTTCCTTGCCGGTACATTGCCGACCCGAGCCCCAGGGTTGACAATCATGGGATATGGGTCGGATGGGCGACCTCGCGACGGGAGAAGGAACAATTGCAATTGTTGTGCCCGCACCGCCGATTGCATTCTCTATCTGCATCGGGGGGGGGGGGGAGCAGGGGGCACGTGCCCCCATCGGATCAGGGGGCCTCTCGGGCCCGAGGGGCCTTGCGACGCCAATTGGCGGCTGAGGGTCTACGCTGGCATCTTTCGACTCAGAAGGGCCCCACAGGGCTCTGAAGAACACCTTATGTGCTCCGAAGAGCCACACTTCTATCCATAAGAGCCCCACACCTGCTTTTTAGTGTCCCTTGTCGGCCTTTGAGGGCCCCTTGCCGGCTTTTCAGGGCCTATTGGCGACCTCTGAGGGCTACTTGCCGGCCTCTGAGGGCCCTTACCGGCCTATCAGGGACCAGCAGCTCTAAGGGTTCCACAAACGCCTGCGATGACCCCCTAAACCAATGGTTGAAGGCCCCCACAACGGCGCCTGCGAGGGCCCTCACCGGCGGCTGTGAAGGCCTCACACCGGCGGTGCCTAGCTGAGGGCCCCACACTGCCACCTCTGAGTGCGACCGGCACCCTTGAATGAGGTCCCGAAATCAGTGCTTCTTATCGGCGGCTCTGGGGGCTCAACGCCGGAGCCTCTGACGGCCTCAGACGGGACCTGCGCATCGGACGGCCACTCACCGGTGACTTTTGAAGGCCCCACACCGACGACTCTGAGGGCCCCACTGGCGTTTGAATGTATCTTGCTGGTCTCTAAGGACTCCACAGGGCTCCCGAAGGCACCGCAGACCTCTTGAGAGCCCCTGTCGGCCTGTAAAGGGTTCGAGCCGGCAGCTCTAAGGGTCCCGCACCCGACTGTGACAACCCCACACTGCAGTGTCTCTGAGGGCCAACAACGGCAACTGTGAGGACCCTCACCGGCGCCTCTAAGGGCCGGTGTGTGGCTCTCAGTGGCAACTCTGGGGACCCCGCACCAATGCATCTGAGAGCCTCACACCGGTACCTGTGAGGGCCCACACCAGTGCCTCCAAAGGCTTCATAACCGGCGACCCTGAGGGCCCTACACAGGTGATTTTGAGGGGCCTACCGAAGGCATCACACAATCCCTTCCCTCGCTGAGCTTCTATCCCAATCCCATACCGGCTTCTATCCCAATTCCGGCTCAACTAATTAGCAGTCCCCCCCCCCCCATGGGTCAGCAGCGCCGCGCCGGTGCCGGGGGCCAGCGCCATCGGGGCGGCAGTCGGCCACGCGCACTCAATGGTTAGCGCTTAGCACCGACGGCTAGCGCACGTCCGGTGTGTTATCGGCCGTGAGCCGCTCCAAAACGGCTGCAGTAACTAGTCGATATAGGTAGTAAGCAGATGCAGAGATGCATGTGGATTGATGACCGGCAAGCTTTTGTGTTTTACGAGAGTGAAGGGTCGAAGTCGGCAGCAAAATCCACCAAATCACAGCAGGTCGAATCACAGCAAAAATCCACCCACGACTGTATCTATACGGCTTACGCTTTTCTGAAAACGTCTGCGTTTGGCGTTCTACGGGCCCGGCCGGCCGGCCGGCCACACCGGCCCCGATTGACGGTCCTCCAGTGACGTCACCGGTAGTGTTAAGCTGATTGGCGAATAATACATGGGAAGAACCGGGACGACATCCCCCTGGCCGTGCGTGAAACACCTGGTTCCGTAGACAACCGGGCAGACGAGCTGCAGGGTATGTTGAGTGAAGGGTAGGACGAATTTTGGTAGGAATTTCTAGGATAACTACTAGAAAACCTACTATATGTGGTCGAGACTAGCAAAAGTTTAGTTCAAGCTAGAATATGTTAGCGTTTATGGTAGGCAGTCATGACGCGCACTTGACATTCATTTCTTAAATTTCTTGAATAACAGGTTCCAGGAGGCCGATTAGTGGGCAGATACATTAGATTAGCTATAATTTATCGATTATACAATCATTCAAGAATCTAAATCATTAAATTCAAGTCAATATCGCGCGCCACTTCCAGGATTCGAACTCACGACCCTCGGATCCGTAGTCCGATAGGCTACCGACTTCGCTACTGAGGACTGCGCGCGAACCGTCGGAGGGGCGCGTCACGGGTGCTGGCGTGCAGATAAATCTTAACCCTGTACGCCGTAGATCAGCTGGGTTTCGTGAAAAATGGTAGAGGAATTGTCGAAAGAAAATTCGTCGAGCTATCATCCGAGACCAGGGGTGAAAAATTGTATCGTTTTGTCGTTGTCGACGACAACCGATAAGACGATCTTATGGCGACCACGCGCAGCGCCTGAACTGATTAACTCCTTCCGCGGTTAGATGCGCACAATCCATCCGCCTCTGCCCACGCAACCCAATCGCCTCTGCCCACGCAAAACATTCTCTGTCCCTCCCCATCACATCTACTCACGCAGTTCTCGAGTCCGTTACCTCCGGCGTACGCGGCGGCATCCCAGTGGAAAATTTCCTGGTAGCTACAGACATATTCCAACTCCCCGTAGCTATTTAGTATATACTGCGTCGTTCGACCATCGTTCGGACGGCCGATCGGCGACCCTCATAAAGACGACCAATGGCATACCAAGTGGTCGCCGTGGTTGTCCGCTGGCAACACGTGTCTGGCAAATCTAGTACAATCCAGGACTCGGCCGGCCCCTGCGCGCACCCTTCAGCGCCGCCCCCCGCCCGGCGGCCAGTTAGCGTCCCCTCCAATCCGCCGGGGCTCCTTTTGTGACGTCAAAACCCACCCCGGTGGCGCCTGGGGGTAGGTCCGCGGCGGGACATCTTGAGTGGGACCGTGTCAGTGCCGGTAATGTTTTGATGAGGCCGAGGGGAGGGCACGCCATGTCATGCCCACGAGGATAAAGGACTTCCGAGGTCGAGGGACACGAACCCGGTTTACATAGCATATTTGACGAGGCTCTAGCTCGTTAATTTGGCGATAATTTCGATGCAGTGGTCTTCAAATATTTAGAGGGGATCATTTTGTAAATTGTTCACCATTGGCATCTTTTGCAACATCACGGACGGAGATATAAGCTTGCAACAAACCCTATGTAAGCCGGGTTACGGATCGTCGGACAATTGAGGCTGACGGCTGAGCACCCTGCGCTATCAAAAAGGAGCGGAATTATAATATATTCGCACGCAGGGTCCGTGGCGTCTGCACGACTGAAATGTACCAACTTGAGCGCGTTTTGTTCAAAGGTGAGTGGAAGTCGACCAGTGGCACCGTCGAAGGGTCACCGAAAGAGTAAAACTCAAAAGGGCTATCTAATCTTTTCCGTGGCGTTGTATAGCTCTATATACAGGGTGTCCCAAAAGTCTTGCAACATCCGTTTTCTGGATTGTTTACGTATTTACCGCTGATATAAATGCCATAACGGTGGTCTTTCTGTTGCCATGGGTAGAAGGCACTGTTACACACCCCGACCATTGGCGGATGCCGCCTCGGGGCGTGGCTGACCTTGACTGCGGCGACCGCTGGCCGACCCTGGGTCAGTCGCAGACATGAAGGTCGCCGGGCGGGTCTCGCGGCGAGAAGCTGTGCGCTCGCGCGCCATTGGATTACTGGAGGCAGGCGTGGCTCAGCGGGATGTCGCAGAACGGTTCGGAGTCAACCGGACTACTCTCTTTCGATGGTGGCGACGCCATTGCGAGGGTAAATCCCTGGCCGACATGGAGCGCTCCGGCCGACCAAGTACCATGTCCAAAGTCGCCAAGATCGTTTGCTCCAAAGCTGCAGGGAAAAGAGGACAGAGCGTGAGGAAATTAGCGATAAGGCTGACAAGAAAAGGTTATCCGATGTCCAAGTCAAGTGTACACCGGTTCATGACGCAAACAAAGCAATTTAGGTCATACAAGAGGCAAAAACAGCCAAAATTGAGCGAAAAACAGAAACTTGCAAGATTAGCGTTTTGTAAGAGAGTAGAAAAATGGAGTTTTGAAGAATTTAAGCATGTCATCTGGTCCGATGAGTCTGTATTCGAACTCCAGCAGAAGCCAAACCGGCAAAATGATCGAGTCTGGGCGAGGTCTGGCGATCAGGTGCCACGCGTGGAAACCGTCAAACAGCCCGCCAAGCTTATGGTATGGGGTGGAATGACCGCGCAGGGTCTTACTGAGCTCCACGTGGTGCCCCCAAAGCAGACGGTAAACACCGCGTACTACGTGACAGAAATCCTGGAGGGCTCACTTTTGCCAGCGGTCGAGCGTACAAGCAAAACTGGCGGCATTACAGAGAGGAAACTCATCGACCCAATGTCGCGGGCAATTTTTATGCAAGATGGTGCGCCAGCGCACAATGCCAAACGAAGCCAGGAATGGTGCGACGAGCATCTACCGGGGTTTTGGGCCAAAGGTGAATGGCCTGGAAACTCGCCAGACTTAAACCCAATCGAAAATCTGTGGGCGATTTTGAAGGAGAGCCTCAACCAGCAGGAGCCCTCCACAAGCCTCAGCCAGCTCGAGCGACGCCTGAAGAAGGCCTGGAGAGAAATCTCGACGGACACGCTGCGTAGCTTGGTCTTCAGCATGCCGTCACGCATCCAGAAGTGTGTCCGACGACGCGGTGATTATGTCGGCTGCTGAATACAAAAGTACATACAAAAGAACTTGTCTCAAACCAGACGACAGCGATGTTGCAAAACTTTTGGGACACCCTGTAATTGGCTCCCGAGTTGTGCGTTGGTGTAAAAAAAAATTGAAAGGCAATATCTTCCATTTAATGACCTCTGGTGACCTGACCTTTGACGTAGCCTATAAAACGAATGTCATATTTTCGTCGCCCTTATTTTGGACGGTCTTTCGAATGCCGTTTACTGCTTGTCACTACGTGAACCAAGATCCGAGTTAAAAGGGCGGGTGCTTGACCCCCCCCCCCTCCCGAGCAGGGCGTGGAAATCAAGGACCCTCAGCGGGGTGCGGGTTAGATATCTTTAGTTGACAACCAAATAAACCCGTTTGCCTTTGGACGACAACCACCGAAACACTTTTTTCAGCCCTGTCCGAGACTAAGAGCCCTTAATTTCTTCAAGTAATGGCGGAGATATCGCTCGCCGAGAACAGGCCATTTGACATGTATTGTAAACCCTATGGGCTGGTAGGAAATGTACGCCGTGGAGAAACAGTGCTACCAACCAGGGCTGCGGAGTCGATGGATTTACGGCGACTCCGACTCCGGCTTTCAAAAACCAACTCCGACTCCGACTCCAGGCAGAAATGTCGACTCCGATCGACTCCAACTCCCGACTCCGACTCCGCACACATGGCAGGGCTGCGGAGTAGACAGACTTTCGGTGACTCCGACTCCGACTCCGGTCACAACTGTCGACTCCGACCGACTCCGACTCCGACTCCGACTCCGCAGCCCTGCTACCAACTAGTGCCCTCAGTCGGGGCGGACTGTTCATGCCACGGCCGTGGTGGATGGCGGTGGTCTGCGAGTTCGACGATTATTTCAAGCGCATCATGGGCTCGTCGACGTCGTTCTGCGACCAGCCAGGACTTCTTCGCCGGCTCTCGCAGGTCATCAGTCAGCGCCATCCAGGGCTGGACCAGCGGATCGCGCGCCGGCTGGCTCGAGTGGATATGTTCATGCGCGTCGGAGAGCTTTACCAGCAGCTGAAGAGGCAGCGGGATGACCGAAGAGCCAACAGACAGGTCCGGCAGCATGTCACGAGCCAGCGGCTAGCCCGATTCGTGGCATGCGATGTCACCGCCGTCTGCCGGGACCAGTGGTCTCGGCCAGTGCCGGGAACCGCGGTGTCATCTACGTCAGCCAAGATCAGGGTATATAGAACAACGGGTACACCAACGACGCGGAAAGCGCCCATTTTACCTGGATGAGTTACATGGTAGGTGATATATTTTTTGAATATGGAAAAAATAGAGCATTCCATTCTGAAGAGTAAAACCAAATTCATAAAGCAGTTATTTTTAAATTATATGTACCAAAAATAACATACTAACCATAGTTTAAAACTTAGTCTAAAGTTAGTTGAAAAGCGTATAGTTGATACTAAGATGGAAGGAATTAATGGAAGGCAGAAATGGCGCAGCTGTTTCATTCTTTAAGTGTGTTCGCAAGCAGGATTTACGTGATGCTAGCGACATCTACGAATGTAATCAGGGATGCTGATTGGCTGATCGAGTCCGTGAGCAGTATCACTAATTTACGCTAGTACAGGGTTGAGGCAATGTGCGCATGTGCAGGAACTTGTGCTCTCATGGAGGGGCTTTTGGTACCTCGGGCAGCGCCCAATGCTTTTTGGACCTGTTATGGCCTCCGCATCGAAAAACGCTAGTTAGAAAGGTTGTAAAGGAAGCTTGAGGCTACCTTTCCCCACAATAATATTGGCACTTTATCTTTTAGCTTACGCGTGGGGCCCGCTTGAAAAAGGTCGATTTAACATGGGAACCCTATGGGGTAGTAGTTTTTGAGCGCCCATTTGGCCTAATGCTACCAACTGTTACTGGCTACCCCTGGCCAAGATGATCCTTCATCGCCGTCAATCAACACCCCCGTTCATCGCCGCCGCCTTGTTTTGTATTGTATTGTATTGTATTACCGTTATGAACAATCCACGCGGGCAGTGTTCTAAAATTGGATTTCGGTTGGGTGTGCCGATGAAGAAAAAAATCCTAGGATGAGAAAAAAGGAAATAAATAACCGAAGTATATTTGCAAAATGGTGTAATGCCTATTTGTATGCCAACTAATAAAGCAGGATTTCATGTCAGAATCTTGACAGGGTGTGAAACAAAAGGATGTGGATGTGTCAACTGTCAAGTGACATGTAAACTGGCTGTTGGGAATACATGAAACTTTTTTCAGAGATGAAGTAAAGTCGGTCATTCATATTTTAGGGAGGAAAGTATTTTCCCCATTAGGTGTGAGTTGCCACCAAAAAGTCTGAAAAATGGAGCACTGCACACGGGGCGTGGCGATTACAGTCCAGAGTCCGTTCATCGCCGCCGTCCGCCGGGGCCAGCCAGCTCCAGATTGATCCCTGCCTGTCGCCGCCGTTTCGGGGGACATGCCAAGGCCATCTATAGAGGACATGCGGTATCACCGCCGCTGTCAGCCAGTCTCGTCAAAGTCATCGAAGAGCAGTGATCTTCGCCGTTTGGAGAGCTGTGTGATATCATGGGCCCTCATTCCCCAGTGGAGTTTTCTTTTATGTGCCGACCGGCGAGTCTTGTGATATGTGCCGTCAGCGGAGTCCCGTGAATGTTTCGTCAGTCCAGTCAGTGTGATATCCGCAGCTGCCACCCGGCAGTAGTCTCCATCGCAAATGAGGTTTAGTTTATTCTAGTATGCTTGGTGCATTGCACTGTTCCTTGTGTACAGGGTGTCCGGAAAGTTCTGGCGCCTCTTTTGGACGTCGTCTAACGCGCGCTGTGATTATTGGACTTTCAACCAATCACCGCAGATATGACCCCTCGTTCACCGCTCAGCTAGCGGGGTGGCATAAATATGACCTTGAAACCGTTTTCAGTGCTAGGTATATGGGCGAAGATGCGCCTTGTCGCTGAGAGCCCGCGCGCGGGGGCCCGGTGCGGCTTGAACGAGGCGCGAGTTGCAGCGCGATGCGGCGTTTCCCGGCGAACGGTTGGGCAGGCACAGGGGGGTGTCGTGCTTGTGTTACTCCATAGGCAAAAATGTGACTAATGACGTCACAATATCGACAGCTTCTGCGCAATTGTTACGTTTAGTGGCGCGTTCCGCCGCCATTTTTAAAATTGTTTACTTTGCGCCTGCTCTCTCTTCTTGCAGCCGTTCTTCTTCTCTGGATTTTGATCGGTGTCGGCTCAACAGTTGTGGAATACCTATATTTGTTAGATCGTTATTACTTTGCTTGGTTTAAGTGAGTGTTTTAAGTGTTTGTGAGTCAGCATGCCACACTGCGCCGTTTCAAAGTATTTCAACAACTCTAGGAATAGGACTCACATTCTTTTCATTCCCCAAAATCAGTAACTTGAAATCAGAATGGATGCATCAGCATAGGTGCGCCAGAAAGGACAAAATCAATGTCAAACTCAAGACTGCCCGAGTGTGTGGGAATATATATTACTGAACGGCTCTGGGAAAGAAAAACGGAAACCGAGGTCTTTAAAAAATTGTAGGCACGAGGCGTAGCCGAGTGCCGGAGATTTTTTGAAGACCGAGGTTTCCATTTTTCTTCCCAGAGCAAGTTCAGTAAGATATTTCCCATACGTCGTTTAATATCTATTCAGAAACTCACAATTTAATTATTGAAATCACCTTTTTTAAGATTTTTATCAAAAAAATCATCAGAACTGTAGGTCATCAACCCGTGCCGGAAAACAGTGCAGGAAAGATCACGTGCAAATGTTTCCCGCACGGCTAGGATAATGCTAAAGGGATATCTCGGCGTATGGGAAACATTTTTTGGATGATGACCTGGATGATTCCTTCAAAGTTCAGCGATCTGTCATGCCATCAAATGTGAAGTTGAAGCCCAAGCTGAAGGCTGGAGCAGTACCGTCCATCAAATTGCCGTCATCAACCTTCAGGCAAGCTGCATGGAATATCATTTAATTTACAGTTTTGCATAGGTATATTTCAATGATTTTATTCTTATTTTTGTCAGTCATCTTGTCTCAGATGCTCGGCCCATGCGTGTTTCATTTGTCCAACAAAGGACAGGCGCTACCTGGAGAATAATAAATCAGAAACAAAACAAATCTTACCTAACATAACCCAACATAACCTACAAACCAACAAAAATACAACAGTTCCTTCCTTGTGGGTTCCCTCCCTCAGGCTCATTCCATCCTGAACTATCCCATATGGCTGCGCTCGGCAAGTAGTAGGGAACCCCAACAGGTGAGTTGAACAGTTACACAATCTGCAAACCAAAAACATACAACACGTCAAAAATATGGGTAATCATGGATATGATCATTTGCTGGATATGTTTGTTTGGATGTTTTCTTCTCTATATTCCACTCAAAATTTCTCATTTTTATTATCATTTACATTGGTATACAATCCTCCTTAGTTACCAGAGACTGTACGAACGTGTAGGTCACTTTTTAGAATAAACTTAGTCACTTTTTTTGAGGAGTTTGCCAGAAAGTTGCTAGCGTCGACAGATCTCGCATCTCATGAGATGCCTCAAAAAAGCTATAATACCAAAACATGTGTGTATGGCCGGCTATGAAACCTTGAACCTATAATTATCAACTCAGGGCGGTATAGCTGATAACTGATAGCTGGGGCATTCCACGATAGATCGTACCACTTTTTTCCAATTTGACACCCTCATCTCTCGGAATTTGACGAGAATTGGTCTCAGGGGTAATCAGGGGCTCTGAATCCACCTGTAACAATTTCAGGCTTATCAGATAAGTATTTTTTGAGTTATGGTGTATAACATTTTTTGGATCTTGCTTTGCAGCGCTAAGTTTGGCGGACTGTAACTCTAAGACGGATTATTCAAATGTCAAATGTTATATAACATTAAACTTGCAATGAAACAGAGATTAATATGTATTTTTGAAATTTCGAAAAATTCGCTTTTTTGATATATGACATATCGAGTTTTCTTTCATTTGTATTTTTTGGACTTTGGGACCAAATTTTTTTGAATTTTTATTTCTTTAAAAAAGTATTTGGCTCATTGTTAACAAATATGCAAAAAATTAGGAAGGTGTTCTTTCTATAAATGTATTTATTTTACGTCACGATAACGGTTTCGAATAGTGATTTCGGGAGGGGAGCTTACAAATGGCGTGATAAAGCTGCCTAGTGACATCACGGGTTACTGAAATTTCAATTGAAGTCTGAGTAATCTGAAAAAAAGTGAAAAGAGGGTTCATCCAACCCTCTTTCCTATAAGCGCGAGGGTGAAAAAGGCTGTTTGGTTCTGACATTGTTTTGGACGCCAACGACCATATCTGTCCGAGATGAAAGTTACAGGACGCATACATGGTGTCCTCCAGAGGTCTCACAACTTGTATATCTGGGAATTTTTAAGGTTACGTGAGGTCAAGTCGGTCACGTGACAACACTGTTATAAGTCAATGGGGAAATATAAAAACTGTTATTTTGGCGCCCAGAATGATCTAAAACTATACCACGTACATGGTATCGTGATTTCATGCACTTCTTGCAAAGTCCAATGCTTTTCTTTTGCATAGGTAACCTTGCGTGACGTCATTTATGACGTCACTTGGGTCGTACGAGTTTTTCGTCAATAACTCCCGATCAAATGGAGCTAGAGAGTCGGGAAAGCCACCAATGGACTCGGGAAGACCTTCCGAATCGAATGATATGCCATATGATACCCTTTGCCCAGCTTCGTGACCTGAGGGCTTTGACCTGACCTTGATCCGAGGTCAACTACTTAAGTTGACCTCACCCTAGCAAAAAGTATACCATTCGATGCACCTGAGCTAGGCGAACACAATGATGCCAAAATCGCGGCTCTGCGGCCATTTTTTGCGAAGTTATTTACTAAAAACCGAACCCGTAACTTCAGTCACTTGACCTGACCTCAGACGCTACCGGTTAAATTGAGACCTTAAAATCGGGTACCAATCGCTGCGACTTGTTGCGGCACACACGCTCGTTTTTTTTCCGCGAGGCTCTAGCTCTATTAGAAGCGAAACGGCGTGCTGGGGTCGTATCAACCCCTCCGAAACCCATTTTGTGTGCGGGAAAATGAGGATTTTATAGAAGGAACACCTTTCTAATTTTTTGCATGTCGATTTGCAATGACATGAAGTTTATTTTGAAAAAATAAAAAATAGAAAAATTTTGGTCCCAAAGGTCATTAGAGGCAAATGAAAAAAGATTAAGGTTTTTGCTCAACAATGAAAATTTTTCTTTGGAATTTTCAAATGGTAATATTAATTTTTGATTCATCGCAAGCTTAGTGCTTTTTACTGTTTGTTGGTAGCTTAACCCGTTCTTGAGTTATAGGCCATCAAACTCACCATTACAAACCGAAGTTAAAAAAATGTAATGCAATATAACTCAAAAAGTTTTGATCTGAGAAGTCTGATATTTTGCCAGGCGTCTTTGGGGCCTATGATTACCCCTGGGACGGATTTTCATTAAAATCTGAGAGATGAGGGTGACGGGCCTGGTACGATCTATCGTGGAATGCCCCAGCTGATAGTTGATAGCTGAGCCAGCTAATAAGAAGGGTGTGTAAGCGATGCATCAATGACGCAATGAGGTATTCTCCAGAGTCCAGGTGGTACTTATCCTTTGTTGGAAAACAAAATAGGCGAGTCTTAACAACTTTTCACAAATAACTGGCAGTAGGTACCTGAAATGTCCGCTATGCGATTAGGATATTTCACGTTTTATTATTGTTCATAGTTCCCAAATTTGTCACTTAATTGTTTATAGCAGGTACTGAGTAGGTAATTAGTATTATCTTTGACTTTTTAATGCAAATTTTCAGGCTGCATCAGCATCATTACGCTTTGCACTGATATTTTTATGTATGAATTGATAAGTACTTTTTTAAATGTTATGCTTTTGAAATGACCTCACCACAACATTTGTTGCCCAATTTTCCTTACGAATTCAGTTTTTGCTAAGATCTGTCTTATGACACTTATGACCTAAATGTAACTTAAGACATCTTGCGATCATACAGAACTCAGTTAACATATCTATTTCTCTGCTAGATCTGCTGACAGAATGAAGTGTTTTTTACATTGCTATTTGTTTTGCTTCATTAAATCATTATTTCCTTGCAGGAGACAAGAGGTGACATCTGCACAGCGAGATGGGCGTTTGCAGCAGCGGTCCCTCAAGAGGCTGAGTGACGAGCTGACCACTGCAGGGTCTGGTCAAGAGCTGTCGAGGTATGCTATTTGTTTTGACATGATGTGAGATTGGGTTGTAGCACAAACTTGTCAGCTTGACTAAACTGACAATACAGTTTTATGATTTTCACAGTCAAAAGCTTTAGGCAATGTTTTGTAAATTCCTATGGTGCTCAAGGAATTCAAAAATTACCTACCTAGAGCCCGTCATTGGAAACATATCTGGCAGAGGTAAATCTTGTGAATTGCTTTTAAAAGTAAGTTTTCAAAAATAAGGGTTGTTTTCTTTTCCTGGAATATACATAAGTGCGCCTATTTGTTGTATCATTGGTGTATCATTTTGTTGTAAGTATCATTGTTGTATCATATAGCTTCTTACCACTATATTCCCTCAAGATATGCCTGTTTGACCTTTTGAACATTGAATAGGTATCGATGATAGGTAGCTATGCGTTCAGTGTCCAATTCTCGGGTGTCCAGCCAGTGGTACCTCTCAAATATTTTGGGTGTCCAATTCTGGTATACTGAGCTGGTGCTAATGCTAAACAGAGCTTGTTGCGTACACCCCGACCCCTACCATCCAATCGCGCAATGCCGGGTAACGGGAGAATTTATAAATTTAAATATTACATAGCAGTTTTGACATTGACTGTTTTCTGTCGCCTCCAGGGACAGCGACGGCGGCAGTCCGACCGGCGATCCTGGACCTGCTCCGGAACGGCCTGGATCAGATCCTGGACCTGATTGTCCAGTGATCGTCTTCGAGGAAACCACTCCTCTTGAGCAAGTAGTGCACCTGGAAGGGGAGGTGAATGACATGCAACAGCGCCTATGGAAGCTCAGCAGGAAGTGTCGGAACGAGAAGAGGTCGCGCCTTCAGCGCCGCCTGCGTATCGCCACCGAAAAAGGATGACAGCTGGACCGTCTTCTAGAGTCCGGGGTTCTGTCCCGTGGTCAAGTGCGCCAGGCGGCGACAGGTCAAGTGCGCCAGGCGGCGACAGGGCGCCGGATCCGCTGGTCTCCTGGAAACGTGTCCAAGGCGCTCGGCCTGCGGTGCCTCACGCGCAAGGGATACAAGTACGCCCAAAGTGTGCTGAAGATTCCGCTGCCCTCCGCGAGCACTCTGTCTCGCTGGACCCGCGCGTTCCGCGTCACACCCGGTGTGATGGACGCCGCTGCTTCCGTCCTTGAGGCTGTCACGACTGACATGAGCGACATGGACCGTCTGTGCGTCATCAGCTTCGATGAGATGTCGCTCGACAGCCGCTACTGTTACGACAGCACAGCCGACCAAGTATTGCGCGGTTCGAATCTGCAGCTACTGATGGTGCGGGGACTTTGCTCGCCGTGGAAACAGACCCTGTACTACCAGCTGGACTCAGCCATGACGCCAGGCGAGCTGGTGCACGTCATCGTCCGCCTCGAGAGCATCGGTCTGTCGGTGGTGGCAGCAACGGGTGACATGCACTCCTCCAACGAAAAGCTGTGGGAGCAGATGGGAGTCACGCCAACCAAAACCTGGATCAAGAGCCTACACGATGACAGCAGGTTAGTGGAATGTTGGCACACTCTTGTGTTAGATGAAATTCGCACTAAAAGTAATTCTAATATCCTCATTTCTGAGCTTTCACACAGATTTGACCCGATTCGATCGAGCGATAAGCTGCGCAGAGCAAAGACGGAACCGTCCGGCGCTGTCATAGTCAAACTGCTTGATTTTAAACCCCTGATGGTAGAAAAGTTGTAGCCTGATTTACTTATTGCTTTCACAGCAAGATGCGTATCTAAATTCGAGGCAGGTACTGAAGATGTTATGTTAACATAATGATTGCGGCGTGAGTCAGTTGCAAAAAACAGGATGCGTGGTAGTGGTGTCAATCGGAGCTTGAATCCTCGGAATTCCGATTTTGTCCAATGTCCAATTCGGAATTCGGTTGGACATTGACAGCAGGCTTTGGGCAACTTAGGACAATCGCTTGCTACACCTCAATATTTTTATCAAGTAGTCGCGTTTAACATTGATTGGCTATTAGAAAGCTCAGCTTTGGATATGATTAACACTTTTGAGCTGGTAATGGTACATTAAAAGCAAATTAAATAGCAGTGTTGAGTGTAAACTATTGCGTAGGTGTCGAACATCTTTGGACAAATGGCTGGCTTGGACATTTTTGGATGGACAATCGACGTAAGCATTGGACATTGGACAGACATTGGACACACGTTTTCTGAAATTGACACCAGTATTCGCCCCCCCCCCCCCCTCCTTGCACTGTGCGTATTTAATAATAATCATGCGAAGACAAACGACTCCCCCCGTCACCGCAGAACCAAGAAAATAAGAATAAGTGCCGCTAAAAGTTAAATAAACTTTCCTTTTTCAGATCTAATGCCCAGCGGAGCTGACGGCAGCGGTGGAGGAGGACGAGGTGGAGGAGGAGTTTCGGGCCGTCACCCTGCAGCCGAAAGTGCCGCCGGTCATCAGTATCACAGAGGAGGCTGAAGACGGCGGTGCGGCGACCAACACTGTGCAGGCGAGGGCTAGAGCTGCTGAGGACGCCTGCGACAAAAGTAACCGGGCCTGGACCTCCGGATCGCCAGGAAGCTGGTTCGTACCAGGCTGCACATCCGGCTATGATTCCTCAATCAAGCTTAGGCTGAGGCTGCCGCCGCGAGGAGAGCAGCCAAACAGGTCCGCCAGCATGCCCAGAGCTCTGTTAGTTGAGGAAGGTGCTGAAGCAGGATGTCGGGCTTGAGCGGCTGCTGCTCACATAGCTGGCTCCGCTTCTGCTCATCTGGCCACTCATCTGGTCCTCTGCCGCTCGCCAGGATGACTCATCTACTGCTCATTTACCCCTCGCCTGGCTGACTTATCTGCCGCTCACCTGGCCGGGTTGTCTGCCGCTCGCCTGGCCGCCCACCGCGCGCCTGGCTGGCCCGTCTGCCGCTCGCCTGGCTGGTCTGTCTGTCGCTGATCTGGCGGACGTCACTGTTCACGTACCGCTCACCTGGCTAGCCTGCCTGCCGCTCGCCTGTCCGTCTGCTGCTCGCCTGGTTGGCTCGTCTGCCGTTCATCGTGCAGGCTTGTCTGCCGCTCATCTGGCTGGCTTATCTACCGCTGATCTGACCGTCTTCCGCTCACCGCTTAAAGGCTACAAGTACGCCCAAGCTGATGTGCTGAAGATTCCGCTGCCTTCTGCGAGCACCTTGTCCTGCTGGACCCGCGCAGTGCGCCTAGAGACTGACACGGCGTTTGTCAGCACTGGTCAGCGGCTGGAGCGTGACAACCTCGGCAACGAAACGTTGGAGGTTCTGCAGATACAGGTGAGTCTGCTTAGCGGCCATGACAGTACGCCGTACGGTAGGTATAACTTGTAATAATAACATAACTCATCGATAAAATTCGAAAACGTAGACCCATATAAAGCTTTTCGATGAAATTGCATGCCTTTAATAAGCCTTTCGTATTCCATTATCGTACCAGTATAGCGCCTTTTGGGGCGACTAACGGAGCGAGCGAGGGGGTGAGTCTTGCACGTGCGAAATTTCGAGGGGGTACCTCAAACTGACTTGTGCACGGCACCCTACTGACCGGTTTCTAGCGATGTGCCAAATTTGAGCACAATCGGCCCAGCCGTTCTCGAGATCTGGGAGCGGCACCCTGCACGTGCGCACGTGCTAAATGGGTCCCAACTGACTTGTGCACGGCACCCTACTAACTGGTCCCTAACCGTGTACCAAATTTGAGCGCCATCGGTCCAGCCGTTCTCGAGATCTGGAAACGACCCCTGCACGTGCGCACGTGCAGCAGCACCCCAACTCTGGCACATGGATATGCAGTGCCTAGTGGGTGCCTACCTACATGCCAAGTTTCAGCGCAATCGGCCAAGTAGTTACCGAGATATTGCAACAATTACAAAAGTGACACCTCTTCGTTTTGCACGTGGCACGTGCATAAGGGGTCACCCACATGCATCGGGAATAGTCCAATACTTGGTAGAAGGAATGAAGCTCAGTGGCGCAGCCAGGATTTCGTTTCGGGGGGGTCATCGCTTCCAAAGCGGGCCCCCTAGTGTGCGGGCCCCCACCCATTTTTCAGAATCTCTCCATATTTCATACGCATTCTGCTGGGCGGGCCCCCTTTACCTGCACGATAACCCTGAGCGAGTTTGAATCAGAAAATTTGCATAGAACAGTAGCTCGGTAATCACCCGGTCTTCACTTTTTACGCAAATTGACCACGACAGAAATATGTTACTATGACGTATGACTTCGTATCTTTCGAGTCCGATATGAGCCCCAATTCCGCAATATGCATAGCATATTATATGCAATCGGAACTGTTGCCTGCTTCTGTCGCACAAGATTTAAAAGTAGTCCCATGTGCCTGTCCTAACTCATCTATTGGCTGCTGTAGTAGATTGTGCTTTTATTCTTCTTCATTACGTGAATTCGCTCGTAAGAAGTTTTAACCCTCGCCGGCACAGGGGGGAGGGGTTGATGCAACCCCCTAAGGTTTTTTTTCGCGAAGAACTCGCGTAAAAAAGCGGCTGATCGCGACGTAACTTCCATAGTGCGCTGAAATTCGCGCAACTTATAGAACAAGGATGGGTAACGTGCCTGTGAAGAGTCACAGCTCGATCGGGCCGGCGCGGTGGTGAGCACAAGGCGCGTGCTCAAAAAGTGCAAATTCGCGTCATAGACTTTACATGCATAAATCGGCTTGCAAAAATGGGCGACAATGGCTCAACTTGCCCGACACGGGTCCGGTCCCCGTGCAGTATCTCGGTGACCGTGGGTCCGATCGGCACGAGGAACACAGTATCGTGCATGAGAATCGAACGGGCTATCGAATGGTGTGCGGTGCAGGGATGGCACGCGCCACGTGCACCCGTGAGGGCACTTATGCTTGAAAAATTGACGTTTTGGACGGATTTTGGACTTAATGCTATTTTTGGGTGACTGTCAGACGGAGCGGGTTCAAACAACGCTTGTTGGCAAGAGAAATGTACCTACCGCCTCTCATGGGAAAATTGTGAAAAGCTAATTGATCAAAAACAAGGTGGAACAAATTGCTGGAGAAAATAGCATTTGCTTATGACTTACTTAATTACAGGGGTTTTGCTACATAACCTGGTATGTTTGACAATTGAAATGGGCATAGATTGGAAGAGCATTCAATTGTGACCAAGGTCCAATCATCGCTTTTGCATGACGAGCAACAATATTCTTAAGAATATAAATGTTTCAAACTCTACATAGTAATTCATCGATGGCTTTCACTCTTCAATAACCTACGCCAACCTATGTCATGAAATACACTTGGCATGTTCTATAGTAGAACGCATGGTTATTATCAGACACGAGCACCTCGATGCGATGGATATTTTTTTCCCAAAACCAAAATGCTTAGCCGTCAAAAGGCAATCGACCGTAATGGATACATAACCCACAGACACAAGACCAACCAAACGCCCACCGATCGAAAATACCCCTTATTCGCGTTGCGAAGCAAGCGGGTCACCCTAGCGGGCCCCATTCACCCGGGGGCTCGGGCCCTATCCACATGGGGGACCAAGCCCTATCCATACGGGGGCCCGGGCCACGTTCACCTGGGCTCCGGGCCTCGTCCACCCGGGGCTCCGGGGCCCGCCCACCAGGGGGCCCGGGCCCCATCCAGCCGGGGGCCCGGGCCCCGTCCACCAGGGGCCTGGGGTCCGTACTCCCGGGGGCCCGGACCCATCCATCGGGGGGCCCTGGCCCCATCTACCCGGGGGGCCGTGCCCCATCCACCTAAGGGGCCCGGGCCCGTTCTCCCGGGGCCCGGGCCCCATCCACCCGGGGGCCTGTGCCCTATCCACCCAGGGGCCCGTGCCCTATCCACCCAGGGGGCCCGGGCCCGTTCTCCCGGGGCCCGGGCCTTATCCAACCGGGGGTCCGGCCCCGTCCACCCGGGGCTCAGGGCCGTTCTCCCGGGGGCCCGGGCCCCATCCAGCCGGGGGCCCGGGCCCCCTCCACCCAGGGGGCCCGGGCCCGCTCTCCCGGAGCCTCGGGCCCCATCCACCCGAGGGGCCTGGACCCTTTCTCGCGGGACCCGGGGGTCCGGGCCCCGTCCACCCGGGGCCCGTTCTCCCGGTGGCTCGGATCCATCCACCGGGGCCCCATCCGCCGGGGGGCCCGGGCCCTATCCACCCGGGGGCCCGGACCCATCTACAGGGGGCCCGGGTCCCATCCACCCAGGGGGCCGGGCCCGTTCTCCTGGGGGCCCGGGCCCTGTCCACCTGGGGCCCCAGGCCGACCCCTCACCCGAGGTGTCGCAGTGGGCATTTCTCGAAGCGGGCTCGTCCGATTAGATTAGGACCTCTCTCTCTCTCCTCTCTCTCTCTCTCTCTCTCTCTCTCTCTCTCTCTCTCTCTCTCTCTCTCTCTCTCTCTCTCTCTCTCTCTCTCTCTCACTCTCTCTCTCTCGAGCGGGCCCCTAACAGAAATTTCGGGGGGGTCAGCTGACCCTCTGACCCCCCCCTGGCTGCGCCACTGATGAAGCTACCCTACAAAAATTACCGCGTGTTCGTGTAAATCGGTCAAGTGGTTGCTGAGATATAAGCCTCGCAAAAGCGTCCGCACGGCCGGCCGGCCGGCCGCTCATACTCAGAAATTTCCGTTATTCTACGTAAGACTCCGCTCGCTTCGCTCGCTCAGTAATTATGATGTTTTAGAACACTTTATGACCACGGCATAAAAATAGCCTCATGGTCAGGGCTTAAAAATATAAAAAATACATGGATATAGGTTTCGTATTACCTTAGATAATGGTGATGTGCATGCGGACATGCATGCGCGCACACAAACGGCTCCCTCAGTTGACTGCTGAACTGAGAAAATGAAATGCCCCTAAAGGCTAAAAGCTATGCAAACGTTCCCTTTCCAGATCCAGTTCCAGCGTCCAGTGGAGCTGACGGCAGCGGTGGAGGAGGCGTACCGGGCGGTCACCTTGCAGCCGACAGTACCGCCGGTCATCGGAGAGTATGCTGGAGACGGCGGTGCAGCGACCGACACCGGTAAGGCGGTGCCGAAGCTACTGAGGACGTCTGGCTAAAGTGGGAGGGAATGACAGTGATCGAGGCGTTCGAGGTGCTCTTCTGCATCATCGTGGACGTGGACCGTCTGTGGTCCTGGATCCGGGCATTGTTCGGCGGCTCCTGGAGCTGGTTCGTACCGGGCTGCATATCCGACTCAGATCCCATGAATCAAGCGCAAGCTGCTGAAACTGTCGCCGCCTGGGAGCAGCCAAACAGGTCCGTCAGCGTGTCTGGAGTTCTGTGGTAGAAGAAGCTGAGACATCTGAATGTCAGTTTTGACTGGCGTGTGATAGCCAGACTCATTGCTGCCCTCCTATCGACGCGCCGTGAGGTGTGACTAGCGACCACTGGGCGGCTGTGCGGGTGACATGTCCGCCGGAGCCGAGTGCCTGGCCTAGTAGGGAGATTCAAGTGTGATTGCCAGGCTTTGTGCTGTCCTATGAATGTGTAGGTACTGATGTGCAGTGTTGATTATGCTATATTATTGATTTATATAATGACGGTTACCATTTTATTGTGTACATCAACTGCTGCGGAAAACACGTGGGACGAGACGATATGCTTACAACACACTGTTGCTGTTGATGGGCTGCGCCACAGTCTACTCAATTAGGTGCATAATATATTATATTATTAGATATAGTAATACGGCAGCTCCCATGACTTTTCTGAAAATTTAAATTATGTTGATTAAACATGGACATGATGTTGGAGCTTATGAACTAGGGGCCAGATTCAAATGGGAAATCGCGTATGGAGAACGTCGTTCGCCGCTTCCCTCAGATGCTGGGTTAAATCCCTTACTAAGGTACGCTGAACTTAGTAATAAGAGTACAATAGGGCAATAAATTAGGTTTGAAACGGGCTGAAATAAAAAAGGCGCATAAATTAGTCTCGTAAACGTAGGTTGTACAGTCTGTCTTAAAAGTACCGCGCAAAGTGACGGTGGATCCATCGAGCCTGACTGAGCAAGGGCCTGCTAAATTTGGGTCACTGAAGCAACTGACATCCTTATCCATTCCCTAGGTCAATTGGTCGGTGACTTTTAAATTAAAACAGGCCCTTTCTCGGTCAGGCTTGATGGATCCACCGCCACTTTGCGCGGTACTTTTAAGACAGACTGTACATACCGCTACGTAATAAAGTTACGCCACGTACTAGAATCGAACCCGCATCGCCCGGGTAGGAAGCGAAGATCATAGCACTGAGCTACTGCGGCCGCCACCGAGAGCGTCGGAACGAAGATTCGAAAACAGGGCCGAGGATATCACCTTATAGCAAGAAATGTAAAAGAGATAGAGAAAAAATGTATCTAGATAAAAGATAGAGCTTGAAACGACCTACTCGCTGGCATAAACAGAATACTGCAAGCACCCCTAAATTTTCTGTACCAGCCGTCGGAAAGTAACCCATTTCTACGGTTTTGATACGGGGCAACGCGATCTGAGGACGTGTGACGTCACAGCTTTTCGTGAAATCCCCGGATGACTCTACCTAGTATATAGGGCCTTGGGCAGGCAAAGGTGCATTCCGGATCGGAAATTCCTTAGAAAATATTCTCTCTCAGTTACGATCACGGTATGCCAAAGCTGCTGGAACTGCAGCAGCATTTCAGCGGCAATCGAAGAAAATCTGGGGTCTGATGGACACGACAATCACGGCGACTTGCCCTAAGGGTCATTTCGCACTTCAACACAGCACGGAGCGCCCTCCAACAACGCCGCTGCCGTCCAAACCAAACTGACAGAGGAGCTCGGCGGACCAGATCACCGTGGTGAAATGAGATTAGGCCACCTCATTATCCCAGCCTTAATCCGCTCGACTAAGGCATGCTAAGCGTTTTGCAGAATAAGCTGTAGGCCACCTCTCATCCCAGCCTGGAGTCGTTGAAGACTCGCATCGTGACAGCACTGGGAGGACAGGAAATGTCCTGCATCGTCAAAACCCGCAGACGTTTCCGCCCTTGCGTCGAGGCCGTCGTCGGCACGGACGGTGGTTACAATGAATGGGCACTTAGCAGAAGCATGTGGCTTGGTGGTCCTGGTCATTATTTTGTTCTATTGTTGAGTATGTATGGACCAAAGGCATTTATTTTAAAAATGTTGAAAAGCGCCAGGACTTTCCGGACACCCTGTAAACCTGCTGGGAAGGTGCGTATAGTACCTATGTGCAACGCGGAAGCTGTGTTGACGTTTGAGCTATTATTTCAACGGTCGTAACCGAAGGTTTGTTATAGGCAGGGGGCGTCGAAGTCTAGTAGGAAAATCTGGCAATCCCCGGCGTGACGTAACGTCGGGGATGACCGACGGCACCTTGCACTGAAAGATACGGCAGAACGGCTATTTTTGAAAAATGATTAAAAATACTTGGGTGCTGTTATGACACATTAAACGCTTATCTTTATGTTCCTCATCATGTGATGAAGCCATATCCGTGGTCGAAAATAGCCGAGCCCCTCCCAATTTCCAAACATCGACCTAAGCAAAGGATGTAAGCGTAATCCTTAAGGGCGACTTTCCCTTACATATCCGTACATATGCGTCCTTATGGAAATCGGTAGTGTGGCGATAAGCGACGCGCGCGACATCTGTGGGGCGACTGTGGCGACACCTGGTGGCTGCTTTTCTGCTGTATGTAGGTATTGGGGTTTTGCCAGTTATAGTTCCTACTGCTTCACCACTATGTTGACCCAATACTAGAAAGTTATTTTGCCCGTAAATGGCAAAAAATTAAAAGTTTATTTATAAAATTGCTTATAAATATTTACGAGATAATAATGAAGAAGTTTTGATTGATTAATTATTTAAATATTAACCGTGAAACTATATTCTGGTAGGTTTAGTAGAAATTAGTCCGTGCAACCTTGTATTTAGGGCCTTGGTTATAGGTAAGTGAATAAGGACTTAACTCCACAAGAAATCGTTCGGGAACTGTCCTGAATTTTGCGACCGATACCCCTCGAACCCGATTACGACTCGCTGACGAAGTTTTGTAATACAATTCGAAAGCTCCGACCCGAACGATTTCTTGTGGAGTAAAGTCCTTATTCACTTACCTATTACATTAACAAACTCCACATCATGTCCTTAAGACGAAGGTTTGTTGTCAATAGTTAAAACACTATTCTTTAGAATTGTGTTTTTCTATTGAAAAACAAATCTGAGTATCGAGGTGATATTGTTCAAAATTATGTTGTCTTTCGTAAGCTAGCGAGTATGTCATGCGTGCATTGCAATCTAAGCAAAAAAACACAGCAGTTCGGGCCTCATCTTAGATTTAAATTATTGTGACAGTAGCGGATCGTGGTTGTATGTACTGATGCTCGCCGAGCGGTTCCTGAGGGCGTCTACGGGTGTCGGCCGGCCGTGTACCCCCGAGGGGGCCCACCTCAGCACATCTGACGGTCGCCCACCGGCGACTCTGAGGGCCCCACTGGCGTCTTGGAGTACCATGCCGGTCTCTAAGAACCGCTCAGGGCTCCTGAAGGCACCCCACGGGCTCCCGAAGGCACCACACAAGTTTCACATAACGCTTAGAGCACGCTTAGACCTGATGGTCTCATACCGCCATCTGAGAGCCCCACGCCAGCGCTTTTCACGTTAGGCGGCACGGGTGGACATCGATAGCAGCGCCTCTATCGGTCACTAGGGAAAGCTGGGCTGTAAGCGACGAAATACCGGCTGAGTTGTCACACGTTGAATAGGTTTATAGACATCCGTCTTGTGAAAAAGCTGAACTTTTGCCTTCAATGTTTCTACAAGCAATTTTAGAAGTGATCTTCACATCTTGCAAGGCCGTTAAGATTATTGTATTCACTTCAAGCCTTCCTTATTGTTCTTGACACGGACGTATAAATAAACTGGACTGACAATCCCAATGGACATCTTATGGAAGATAGTGAAGCCGACAAGGCGCCATTTTACGTTGCCAAAAAATCGTGCTCTGGAAGGTCATCGAGCCAATACAATTAGAATTGCGTCCAAACGGATGATCGGATCGAGATGCTGGTGGTACCGTTCGACGGGTAATTCGTTGAGGCAGGTGATGATGGATGTCACATGTCACCCGGCGTCACATGGCGCGTGCCACGTGCCGACAAACTTACAAAGGGCAAAAACTTTTAAGCGACGCTTCAAATCAAACGAAGGGCGGCACAGGTGCCAAACTCACAGGTCACATGTCCCAGTGTTCGACCACTAACATATGGTATGCTCGGCATCAGGGGGTGCGGAATGCACGCGCTGGTGGCGAAAAACATGTTTTGAGGAGGCATCCTCCGATTCCGGAAAACCTTGACCTAGGCACACCAAATTTGGCACACTAACACTACTGGACACGCGCTTTAACCCGCGCCCTGGTGGGGTCTGTTTATAACGCGACCTGGTGGGGGGGGGGCTATTTTTTGCCCCCCCTCGTATCTCCGAAACTACTGGACGGAACCGCAAAATTCAAACGGCGTTCGATAGCCCTGTCAAATTTGTCGAGGGAAACCAAATTTTATTGACCTCGGCGTCACCGATGACGTCACAGGTCAGGTCAAAGATAAAATGTTTCACCGTTCACGGGGCTTCTAGGGAAAGCGCTATAACACCGAGTAAAACGCATTTTGTCGAAAATCAGCGATAAGACGTCAGTTGTCTAGTACATATGTTGCTATTAGAGGTCACTGGTTATACCAGGTCAGGTCACAGGTCAGGTCACCAAAGGTCACCAAGGGTCACCACATGAACCCAACTTTACTAAGGTTGTGCGATGCATGTTTTATGGCCAGTTTTTCATTTCCAACCCAATGGTGTTGGTTATAAGACCATCAGGTACGGTTTAGGTCACTTTCTGGTGGAGGTCAGGTCAAGGTCAGGTCAAAAAAAGGTCAAATTTCAAAGTTGATATTTTGCATAAAATGGGTATTGATTCGATGCAGCTCGTCACGGGGAGTCTAATGGTGGTCTTTGTTTTGCACTACGAGGTCTATAATTGCTAAAAATTGAGTTTGAAAATTTGACGTCATCAATTTTGAAGTTTTTTCGCTATAACTTCGCCAAAAAAAGAGGTATCAATCTAAAATTTGGTATGTGGATGGAAGGCGGTAAGGACTATCACACATATTCCGGTTTTTGCGAAATTCAAAAAACTTTTTGGATTTTTCGACTATTATATCCCAAAAATCTATTTTTTGATTTTTGGGGGTCAAAATAAAAAAAAATCAAAAATCTGAGATAGCAGTTTTGTAGCCCTGTCAATTCTACAGCTTTTATGTCCTAAACATTTCTCTGTATTTGCAAAGCTATAGGCCTGACAGCTCTTCCCGCGAAACCCTTTTTTGGGTCGAAAACGGCAGAACATGACGTCACTCTGACGTCATTTCCGGCCAACCTATCATAGCTTTTGGAAAAAATTTTGGTCACAATGTGTAAAATTGATGTCCGGGAGGGTACTGAAAGTTTGGTGACGATCGGCGCAGCGGTTCTGGAGATATATCGAAAAGTCTGGAGGGGGGGGGGGGCAAAAATAGCCCCCCCCCACCAGGTCGCGGGTTAAGGTGCTGTACAAATAGGCGTGCTGGGGTACACGGTGCACGTGCTGTGCACGTGCAAACCTTTTGATGCTGCACTCCAGGTGTCACATATGCGGGTAGGGCGGGTAGCGCTGGCAAGCTCAAAGTGCCAAATTTACACAGGCCACCCAGAATGTATTCCAGCATAGTTATTGAGCATATCCATCTCCTGGTGGCCCCCAAAGGTGCGCTCTGCACGTGCAAAAAATTATCCGCGCCGGGCGGTGGGGATGCTTGGACACCCTATGTGGATTTATGTAAATATCTCGAAAACGGCGTTGTGTAGCGCCGCCGTTTTCGGCACACCTTTTCATACATCTTTTTCACAAATGCTGCATAACTTTCAGACTTAGGTCGCTAAAGGTTAGGTCACCAGGTTACGTCCTAGTGGCCTCAGCTTAGGAAAAATTATAATGCCCGTCATAGCTACACAGACTATACAATCGGCTTAAAGCAATTCATAAGATCAACAGTATATGCGTAGAGTAACTACCTCTACCTCGAAATTTCAATATCACTGACCTATGGTTCTGTTGATTTTGCGACCTCAAACCACCAGCACGGCAAATCATTTATTTTGTCAAATTCGGGCTCCTAAACATTTTGCTACCCAGCAACGCAAATTTACGTCTCAATGGCCAGCCAGCGCAGCATAGGCATGTTTGTTATCTACGTTGTTTGCGCCTGCAGTAATACTGTACCGCAATAACCATTATCTTCATCTTTCACCCATAGATCGCAGTAGCTAAGCGCCTGCATCTATGCTGTGCCGCAGTGCTCTTACAATACGAGCTGAGCAATGAGCATTGAGCAAGCAAGTGATATTGAATCATGGGCGGCTGACCGAGGGGGCACCGGGGCACCGTGCCCCCCTTTGATTTTGGCATTTTAACATAGCCCTTTCCATGCAACGCCCATAGGGCGTTGCATGGAAAGAATGGGACCAAAAGTCGGCAGTGCCCCCCTTTAAGCCTCGCCAGCCGAGGGGGGGGGGGGGCGGGTGCCGCCCCCCCCCCCCCCATAGGGTTTTTTCGCGATAGCTCCGAACACGCTGGCGATAGAGAGCTGAAACTTGGCATACCTGACCTTTAATCCAAGCCGGATCTTTTGACACCAACCGCATTTTTGGGTCAGGTCAGGTCACTGACCTATGACGTCATAAGTGAACCTCTGCACGGTCTTAAGATGTCGCAACTTCGCAACGCCCTCACTGCCAGAGGAGATGTCACAGGGAAATGAAACTTGCAGGATCTAGTATCCATTATGAGTCCAACAACTTGTATATCTCGGATTTTTCCTAAAGGTCATATGAGGTCAGGTCATTTTCGTGACCTCACCATTATAAGTCAATGGGGAAAAATGAAAACTGCTATTCTGGCGCCGGGAACGATCTCAAACTATCTCAAGCACACAGAATCGTGATTTGATGCACTCCTTGCAAGGTTAGATGCGTCACTTCTGCAATGTTGACCTTGCGTGACGTCATTTATGACGTCATCAAGGTCATATTAGTTTTTCGTCAATAACTCTTGATCAAATTGAGCTAGCGAGTCGGGAAAGCCACCAATGGACTCAGGAAGACCTGCCGAATCGAATGATATGCGACATGACCTCTTTCGACCAACTTCGTGACCTGGGGGTGCTGACCTGACCTTGACCTGAGGTCAACACCCCAAGTTGACCTGACCCGGACAAAAAGTATATCATTCGACGCGCCTGAGCGAGACGAACACGATGCTGCCAAAATCGGCGCTCTGCGGCCGTTTTTTTGTGAAGTTATTCACCAAAAACTGAACCGTACCTTGGGGCACTTGACCTGACCTCAGAGGTCACCGGTTGACCTAGGACCTTAAAATCGGGTACCAATCTCTGCGTCTCGTAACGGCGCACACGCTCGTTTTTTCCGCGACACGCTAGCTCCACCAGGGGCGAAACGGCGAGGGGGGGTCGTACCCGCCCCCCCCCCCCCCCTCGACCGGCGCGTATGTAGAAAACCAATAGGTCCGGCGAGGGTTAATTGAAGGTGTTCCGCCGCCACTGAATGAAATTCCGAGGTAGAGGTACTCTACGTATATACTGTTGCTCTTATCAATCGCTGCACGTTTTAAACCGATTGTTCAGTCTGTGTAGCTATGACGGGCATTGTAATTTTTCCTAAGCTAAGGCCACTTGGACGTAGCCTGGTGACCTAACCTTGAGCGACCTAAGTCTGAAAGTTATGCAGCATTTGTGAAAAAGATGTATGAAAAGGTGTGCCGAAAACGGCGGCGCTACACAACGCCGTTTTCGAGATATTTACATAAATCCACATAGGGTGTCCAAGCATCCCCACCGCCCGGCGCGGATAATTTTTTGCACGTGCAGAGCGCACCTTTGGGGGCCACCAGGAGATGGATATGCTCAATAACTATGCTGGAATGCATTCTGGGTGGCCTGTGTAAATTTGGCACTTTGAGCTTGCCAGCGCTACCCGCCCTACCCGCATATGTGACACCTGGAGTGCAGCATCAAAAGGTTTGCACGTGCACAGCACGTGCACCGTGTACCCCAGCACGCCTATTTGTACAGCACCTTAAAGCGCGTGTCCAGTAGTGTCAGTGTGCCAACTTTGGTGTGCCTAGGTCAAGGTTTTCCGGAATCGGAGGATGCCTCCTCAAAACATGTTTTTCGCCACTAGCGCGTGCATTCCGCACCCCCTGATGCCGAGCATACCATATGTTAGTGGTCGAACACTGGGACATGTGACCTGTGAGTTTGGCACCTGTGCCGCCCTTCGTTTGATTTGAAGCGTCGCTTAAAAGTTTTTGCCCTTTGTAAGTTTGTCGGCACGTGGCACGCGCCATGTGACACCGGGTGATATGTGACATCCATCATCACCTGCCTCAACGAATTACCCGTCGAACGGTACCACCAGCATCTCGATCCGATCATCCGTTTGGACGCAATTCTAATTGTATTGGCTCGATGACCTTCCAGAGCACGGTTTTTTGGCAACGTAAAATGGCGCCTTGTCGGCTTCACCTGAATGGAGGTGGTTGCGGGTCCAGTTTATTTATACGTCCGTGGTTCTTGACGATGGTGCTGGAACTATTAATAATTAGTGTTTTTAGCTTAGTAAAAGAATATATTGTGCAAACGATGGAAAAACATAAAATGAAGATTTTCAATGCTATTTTATCTAACAATTAATGGTAGATTCTTTACACATAAAGGAAAAGTTGCATGCTAACTGATAATTTAAAGCTCTTGGGGCCAGATGTTTTCTTCTTTTCTTACGTCGCCCCAATGGCCGCGAATACACTTGTGATAACGCCTATCGATAGCCCCACATCGGCATCAGCAAGAGCCCATCTCGGCGCCTCTTGGGACCCCACACCGGCGACCCTTTTGGCCCCACAGCGGCACCTCTAAGGGCTCCACGCCAGTGCTTTTGAGGGCCCAACACGGCACACTGGCACCTCTGATGGCCCACACCGGCTATTCTGACTTCTGAGGACACTCATCAGCGTCTGCGAGTACCACGCAGGTCTTCAAGGGTTGCGCATATACAGGCTACTGAAGGCACCACGACAGCTCTTAAACCTCGCTGAGCTAAGGTCCAATAATTGCCTCTGAAACTTCACGCCAGGGCTCTCATAGCCCCACACAGGCACCTGTAGGCCGTAGGGCTTCTTTATACCAGCGACTCGTAAGGCCTTCTTACCGGCACATCCGATGGCCGCCCACTGGTGACTCTGAGGGCCCCCGTCGGCATCCCAGAGCATCACGCCGGTCTTTAGGGGCTCAACAGGTCTACTGAAGGCACCACACAAGCTCTTAATAGCTCTCAATAGTCTTGTTGATCTCCAATACTGAAATCCTTCTCCTCCACACCGCAACCCCCCTCCGGGCTGGACAGGCAGCTTTATCTCATGCGGGCTGCTCCCTTGGAGCGGCACCGCTGCTCCCGAGGGAGCGCACCCCGTAGCCGGGTGCAGTGAGTGCCTTGGGGTTGGGTGCCCTGTCTTCGGACGGGCTCAGCCCCGGCGACTCACTAGGGTGCCTGCCCAGACCAATGTCTCCCCCTATATCCCATCATCCTCCCGGCTCCGAAATGGTCTTACTGGACCAAAAGGGCCAAACCCAACAAAACAAACAAACAAATAATATAC
The DNA here is from genome assembly GCF_019059575.1 of Amphibalanus amphitrite. Classification (NCBI taxonomy): domain Eukaryota; kingdom Metazoa; phylum Arthropoda; class Thecostraca; order Balanomorpha; family Balanidae; genus Amphibalanus; species Amphibalanus amphitrite. Next base: position 63,555 of record NW_024882548.1, read on the forward strand.
CGATCTATCATAGGACCGACACCGGCGCATCCGACGGCCACCCACCGGCGAATCTGCGGTCCCATACTGCCGTCTGCCATATCCCGTGATATCCGAGACTGCCACCCGTCGGTGGTCTCAGTCGCAGCTTGAATGTAGTCTGTTAACCTAACCTGACCTTACCTTACTTACCTCGATTCAATTTAACCATTTGTGCCCATTTTCATTCGATCATGTTCTTTTCGCATTGTATTTCAATATCCGCGCCCGCCGAGCCGTGCCGCGTCGGCGTCGGCCGGCGCCAGCCGGCTGTGCACCCTCGGTGACGTCATCCCGCCACCTGCGCAATGGGATGATTCTACCTGGTATATACTGCCTTGGCCCCACTCACCTCCACCGTTCCGTGCTTCTATCCTCAGGATATTGAAATCCTTCTCCTCCACACCGCAACCCCCCTCCGGACTGGACAGGCAACTTTATCTCATGCGGGCTGCTCCCTTGGAGCGGCATCGCTGCTCCCGAGGGAGCGCACCCCGTAGCCGGGTGCAGTGAGAGCCTTGGGGCTGGGTGGCCTGTCCTCTGGACGGGCTCAGCCCCGGCGACTCACTAGGGTGCCTGCCCAGACCAATGTCTCCCCCTATATCCTATCATCCTTCCTGCTCTGAAATGGTCTCATTGGACCGAATGGGCTTAACCCAACAAACAAACAAAAAAAACTCACCTCCAGTCGCGTGTCGCGCGCCGCGCTGCCCGCCGCCGATCTCGCCGAGCACCGGTACACGCCCGCGTCCCCTGACCTGACCTGGTGCACCACCAGCCGCTGGCCGCTGACCTCGACACGACCAGAGGGGAGCAGAGGCGTCAGCTCAGCGCCGCGCACCTCCAGCCACCTGCCGGCATACAGCGCGTGGGCGGGCTGCGACGGAACGGGCTCAGGCCATAAGGGACCACAGTGACTGCCACAGCCCACAGCACCGGACTGGCTGCCACAGAGCACCGGACTACCGGACTGGCTGCCACAGTCAACCGGACTGGCTGCCACAGAGACTCAGCAACGCGGAATAGTGGCTCCGTCCCACTGACGCAGAATACGTAAAACACCGACTCCATACCACCCGGGGTACGCTTTGTTCCGTAGTCCACACAGCCCACCCAGTGGGTGTGGACTGGACTCACTGGACTATTGGCGGCGGGTGGCCCGTGACGAGGCAGTAGAGCTCGGCGTCGGCGCCCTCGGCGACAGTGACGACCCGCGGCAGGTCCGGCAGGGGCCGCGGCGCGCTCCGGCGGGCCGACTCTGTGGGTCACCGTGCGCGCCGCGCGACGTCACACACTGGCGGCGGTGGCGGACTGAGCACCGCATCACACTCAACGGTGGCGACTGGCCACTGGGTGAGTACTGACTGAGGGGTGGTTCGAGTTCTATAGCCTTGGGTGGTGCAGTAACGGAACAGCAGCTCAATATTGTGGTGCAGGAGGTGGCGCGTGTAGCGAGCAAACTGTATCCACGACATACCAATCGGCTATCACAGACAAAAACACACATGCATACACACATCCGTAAACCATATAATCCTTCACCAGTAGTCAGTCATTTACTAGCAACTGAAACTACGGAACTATGTAAGAACTGAGAACTACTGGAGAACCGGGGACTGAGCACTGATCAGTGATCGGGTGTGCTTTCCCCCACGGCCACAGTTGGCGCCAGAAGTCGCCGGCCCACGGAGCGGCGTGGCGGCGGGGCGGGGCGGCAGCTGCACGGACCTGCGACTGTGAGCCGGCCGGCCCGGCTGTGGCGCGCCTGCTGTGTGACGCTGCTGGCCGCTCGGCACTGCACCACGGTGCCATTATCGGCTACAGAGGTGTCCTCCACAATCAGTCGACCGCGCCACGTGCGCAGCCTGCCGCTGCCGGGGGCGCAGACAAACGGCGTCAATCCAACGGCCACTGTAGGTATTAGTGATGTCAATTACGGAAATTCGTGATACCGATACCAAACTAAATACCAACAATACCCATGGAAAAATACCGAAACCAAACCGACTTGGGAATATGAGGAAAATACCAACTTTGAGCGTTTTACCAAATTCTCAGTCTTCTTTACATTATTGAGGATTCATAATACCAATAAAATACCAAATGCGTTCGAATTGAGATGCCAAATATCCGATTGATATCCCTAGTAGGTATGTAACCTATCCTGTACGTAAGTAAGGTAAACCACGTTCCATTTGCTCACAAGCTTTGCAGTTTACTGCCATGGCCGACAAATTTGAATATGTTTGTAATTCAATTATGAGCATATGCCACTACACTGTAAAACAAAAAAAAACGTTAGCACAGTTTGAGTTTACTGACTCACTTTAATGATGTGTTCAAACATCGAACTTCCTAATGAATCTGTATTTGTCAAGTTTGCAGTCTAGCTATAAGCTGGAGGTGCATGGCAAGGATAACAGCATGCATCACGCACATAAATGATAAATTTGTAAGAATTCTGTCAAGCATCTAAATTTTAAAGAGTTCAGTGCCTTTAACCCGCGCCCGGCTGGGGGTCCTGGATTTCCAAGCTCTACTGGGGGGGGGGGGGTGTTTGAACACCCGCCCCTTGTAACTCGGCTCCTGGGCCACGTAGCGATACGCAGAAGGCGGCGTTCGAAAGAGCGTCAAAAATAAGGACGAAATCACTTCCGTCAATTTTTTGGTCAGGTCAAAGGTCAGGTCACCACAGGTCATTGAAGGCAAAATTTCGCCGATTTCCAGGTCGAATGTCGACAATTTCCAAGAAGCCAACGCATAACTCGGGAACCAATAGAGCTACGCGCCGCGGAAAAGCGCATTCGAAAGCCCTATTAACGCCCTTTCTGAGTAATTCTCTCAGATTTGACCTAACGTCAACAATTTTGCCTGCAGGGGGCAAAAACTGCAAAAATATCCGATTTTTTTCGGAAACAGTTTTTCTGCAATAACTTTTGACCCAAGCCCTGTACGAGCTTACTTTTACCGGCATCGTGTTCCTCTCGTCAAGACGCATCGAATGAACTATAACTTGACCTTGAAAGGTCAACTTGAAAATTTGACCTCAGGTCAAGGTCATGACCTGACCGGAAAGGGTCATGTTGCATATCAGTCGATCCGTATCGTCGAGCTGATCACATCTAAGGCGTTTTCATCGCTCTAGCATGCCACCATTAAAAGTTATTTGCGAAAAACTGTTAGATACCATTCGTGACTTAAAGGGACTATCCCACCTTTAACATGGGGTTTGAGTTGAGTTGAGATAGCCAAGTTTGCGGCGAGGTTCAGAAACCACTATCTATCTAGGTTGCAACCCCCGCGGCCTCTTGGTGTTGAAGAAATTCGTTCCCTTCATTTGAAAATGGGCCTTGTACAAGGCCCTATCTTCAACATGGAGCGACCGTTAGTGTGACGTCACCTCGTTAAGTCATTCTGATTTAAATGGGTTTGTTCGTTGAAAAATCGCTTAACCCGCGCCCCGTAGGGGGGGGGGGGGCCGAAACGGCCCCCCCCCCCTGTCCTTTTTGGTCGATATCTCCTAAACGGCTGGAGATATCGCCACCAAACTTTCAGGACCCCTCCGGGCATCAATTTTACACATTGTGACCAAAAATTTTTCCAGAGGCTATGATAGGTTGGCCACAAATGACGTCAGAGTGACGTCATGTTCTGTCATTTTCGACCGAAAAAAGACCTTCGCGAGAAGACCTGTCAGGACTACAGCTTTGAAGATACAGAAAAATGATCAAGACATAAAAGGTGTAGAATTGACAGGGCTACAAAACTGCTATCTCGAATTTTTGAAATTTTTGAGTTTTGACCCCCAAAAATCAAAAAAGCATTTTTTTGGATATATTCGTCAAAAAATCCAAAAAGTTTTTTGAATTTCGAAAAAACCGGAATATATGTGATAGTGCCTACCGTCTTCTATCTACATACCAAATTTCAGATCGATACCTCGTTTTTTGGCCAAGTTATAGCGAAAAAACTGTTCAAAAATGATGACGTCAAATTTTCAAACTCAATTTTTGGCAATTCTAGAACTCGTAGAGCAAAACGAAGACCACCATTAGACTCCCCGTGACGAGCTGCATCGAATCGATACCCATTTTATGCAAAAATATCAACTTTGAAATTTGACCTAATTTGACCTGACCTTGACCTGACCTTCACAAAAACGTGACCTAGGCTGGCCCCAAAGGCTGCCTAACCCACATAATCGCATTTGTCATGTAAAATGGACCATAAAACATGTATCACACGACACATTCATATTGTGACCCCGGTGACCTGACCTCGCTGTGACCTGACCTGGTATCAGTGACCTCAGATAGCAAGGTATGTGTTTGACGAACAATATACCATCGATGGTTTTCAATAAATTACCAATTTACTTGCTTTCACAGCACATTTCTTGAATTGCCTGTGAACGGTGAAAATCTGACCTTTGACCTGACCTGTGACGTCATCGGTTTGACCTAGGTCAATGAAATTTGGTCACAAGGTAGTTCCCGGGTGGGGCTATCGAACGCCGTTTGAATTTTGAAAATCGGCCGGTAACTTTCCGAGATCTTAGGGGGGGGGGGGGCCGAAACGGCCCCCCCCCCCCCTACGGGTGGTAGGGTCCGCCGGTAGCCCTACGGGGCGCGGGTTAAAACTTGGTCTGAACTTTGTTGTATGACAGTAATGTGGCCTGGGGAAGGAGGTAATTTTGGGCTGTGACGTCACATATTTGAAAGTTTGTGTTTGGAATATGGGAAGCCTAAGATGTTTAATGAAAAATAAATGCCAGAACAGTGTTCCTAGTCATCCAATCTATAAAGTCGGGCACAATTTAACTGGTTTTAACAACATTTTAGAAGGTGGGATAGTCCCTTTAAGATGACCTCGGGCATAAACAAGGATCACGGACACCATTTTCATGTTCAGTGTGTCTAAAACACTTGTAATTCGGTGTTTGGGAGTGTTTATAATGTCTTTCGTCCAAAACAGGCGCATTTCAATTTTCTTCCATTGACTTATAATAGGGAGGTCGCAAAATTGACCTGATCTTAGGTCATCGATATCAAAATTCTGATATAAACATTTTGTACATGCTATTGCTCTTAGCAATCGCTGAAAGTTTCAAAGCGATCGGTCACTTGGTGTAGTTATGACAGACATTGAAACTTTTTATGAGGTGAGGTCACTTCAAGTGACCTGGTGACCTGACCTTGAATGACCTTGGTCTGAAATTTTCACAACATGTGTAGAATTGATGTATGATAAGGTGTACAAAAACGGCGGCGCTCCGCGCCGCCGTTTTTCAGATATTCGCGAAAAACCACAAGGGGGGTGTTCAAACACCCCCCCCCCCAACAGGGCGCGGGTTAAATCAGGCCTATCTTTTACCACAAGGAGACACGATGAAGGTGCCAGCAAGCTGGATAGCGGGTGCCTACCGGCTCTGCTTCTCTATGCTATCGATGTTCAAAGCACGTATATGTGTATTGTGTAGGCGGTGCATATCGCGGTTGCCTCATTCCATCAGAAGTGTGTTTGTTTTATTGTGGCGCGTGATTAACCACGAGGATTAACCCGCGCCGGGCCGGTGCTCTGAGATTTCGCGCCGGGCGGGGGGGAGGTCTGAACACCCCCCCCCCTTCTAACTCGGCTCCTGGGCCACGTAGCGACACGCAGTAAGCGGCAATCGAAAGAACGTCCAAAATAAGGACGAAAACACTTCGAAGAAATAGTATGCAGTGCTCTAGCGAGGAACATCTTGATATATGTAGTTAGGATTTTAAATGACCTTTTCCTCGATAATTAATTGGAAATTCAATAAAAAGTAAATATTATATTGTTTGGCAAATTTTCGAACAACAGTTCATTCTCAAGCCACATGAAACAATTGACAACGAAGTTTTATAACTGCCGCCAAGCTACATTTTTTAAATTGTCACACGTGATGTACAAGGTGGTCTTCTTAAAATCAGAAATCTGAACTTAATCCATCATATCCCAAGCTGTTCCGAATCCACCTATTCACATATACATACATACATGACCATCAAAAGTAATATGCGAGCACAATCACATAAATATATACATGGTTCGTTTTGGTCGTGGTCGTGATGAATAGATCGTGTAGCATTAAAAAAGGTGACAACAATGACAATATAAACACTTTGGAAGTCTCGTAGCAAGTGTCGTAAACCGAATTTTATACGACACTTGCTACGAGACTTCCAAAGTGTTTATATTGTCATTGTTGTCACCTTTTTTAATGCTACACGATCTATTCATCACGACCACGACCAAAACGAACCATGTATATATTTATGTGATTGTGCTCGCATATTACTTTTGATGGTCATGTATGTATGTATATGTGAATAGGTGGATTCGGAACAGCTTGGGATATGATGGATTAAGTTCAGATTTCTGATTTTAAGAAGACCACCTTGTACATCACGTGTGACAATTTAAAAAATGTAGCTTGGCGGCAGTTATAAAACTTCGTTGTCAATTGTTTCATGTGGCTTGAGAATGAACTGTTGTTCGAAAATTTGCCAAACAATATATTTACTTTTTATTGAATTTCCAATTAATTATCGAGGAAAAGGTCATTTAAAATCCTAACTACGAAAACACTTCGGTCATGTTTTGGGGTCAGGTCAAAGGTCAGGTCACCAGAGGTCACCAAAGGTAAAATGTTGACTATTTCAACATTTTGGAAACTGCCGACGGCTATCTCGGGAACCGATAGAGCTACAGCGCTGCGGAAAAGCGCATTCGATAGCCCTTTTACAGACCTTTCTGAATAATGTTCTCAGATTTGACCTCAGGTCTACGGTTTAGCCTCCAGAGGGCAAAAACTAAAAAAAATAGCAGTTTTTACGAAAAGCGTTTTTTCGGCAATAACTTTTGACTTAAAAGGGCCATGATATTACTTTTGCCAGCATCGTGTTCCTTTCGTCGAGACGCGTCGAATGAACCATAATTTGACCTTGAAAGGTCAACTTGAATATTTGACCTCAGGTCAAGGTCATGACCTGACCGGAAAAGGTCATGTTGCATATCAGTCGATCCGCAACGTCGAGCCGAACACATCTAAGGCGTTTTCAGCGCTCTAGCACGCCTCTATCAGCAGTTATTAGCGAAAAACTGTTAGATTCTGTTCGTGACCTGAGATGACCTCGTGGACATAACGAGGGGTCACAGTTGCCATTTTCTGGTTCAGTGTGTCAATCTTACCTACATCTCGATGTTTGAGAGTGTCTAGAATAGCGTTCGTGCAAAACAGACGCTTTTCAATTTTCTCCCATTGACTTAGGTATAATGGAGGGGCCGCAAAATTGACCTGACCTTAGGTCGCCGATATCAAAATTCCGAGATAAACATTTTATAGAGTGTTGCTCTAATCAATCGCTGAAAGTTTCAAGGCAATCGATTAGTCGGTGTAGCTCTGACGAGCATTCTTATTTTTTTCTGAGGTGAGGTCACTTGGCGTGACCCGGTGACCTAACCTAAGGCGACCTGGGTCTGAAATTTTAACGTGTGCGGAAAAGATGCACAAACATGTGTGCAAAAAACGGCGGCGCTCCGCGCTGCCGTTTTTGAGATCTGCGAAAAACCGCAGGGTCTTTATTTATTTCGTCTTATTGATTTTCGACGGTTTTTATAAGTTATTTTAATTTGTCAATTTAACTTCTTCGATTACTTAATTCGGCCATGTCTACATATGTACAGCCCTCTGCACACTGCGTGGTAGGTATTCTTTTTTCGACAAAACTGACAATAAATCAAAGACTATGTTATCAGTGGGTCGGAACTCATTGCACATAGATGTGCCGTGCTCCACTCCTTCGATTGGGTCTATCACTAAACAAAGTATGCGCCTAGTGTGGCAGCAAAATGCAAAAGTTTGTTTTGGGGGCAAATATAAACTTTGGTGTTTTGTTGCCAAACTGGATGGGAAATCTATACCACGATAAGTCCAATCTAAGGTACGGAGCCTCGCGCGTCTTGCTGTTACGTTTTCCGAGTGACAGATAGCATAGTATTCGAGTTATTCTCGGTTTTGTCGAAAAAATAATACCTACCACGCAGTGCGCAGAGGGCTGTACACCTCTGCAGTCTGCACCACGCGATACCCGGCTTTCACCCATGTGTGACTAGCTGACCGGGTCAGTGATGGCCTCAAGGTGAGCTTGTTAGGCATGCGTTTCGCCTTTTGGGTGTGGTCTGTGGACTTGCTAGCCACCGTGGAAGGGTTTCGGTGCAAACAACTATTGTCACTGGTAATTAGCAATTTCCATAACTCCGTAATTACACTAATTTTCGATGAACGTGTATTGAACTCGCGGTTCGATTCGAGAATAGAGATTGCTATCTCAGTTGTAATATCGTAACACGAAAAAATTGTCGGCTGCTATGGGACTCTAAAACATGAATTCGTTGACGACGAACTAGTTCCTTGCCCAAAACTTACTACTTTTTAGGCGAACAACCGAGTTGAGATCGCATGCTGTTTTGAAGCAATCGGCGTGCGCCTCTAACGTGCACCTCGGTGGTCGTACCCTCCCCCCCCCCCCCACGCACCAGCGGTATCCCAGACTTGGGCGGCTCACAAAAGAATACGTTCGGCCATGTTTGGGGTGCACTGCAGCTAGCAAGGAAAATCGGCCGGCGTCTATGGTCGGAAGACCATAGGCACCGGACCAGACTCCCTCCGGGACCATGGCACACCGTCGCCACCGACTTCAAGGGGGCCCATTGGTGGCCCGAGAGGTCATTACTGCTTGGTGGTAGTAGATGTCTACAGTCGCTTCCCTGAGGTCACGAGGGTCCGTTCCACAAGTGCTGACGTGGTGACACCTCAGCTGGATGGAATCTGGGCAAGACACGGCGTACCTGAAGTGGTCATTCACGATGGTGGCCCACCATTCAATTCATATGAATGGAAATGTTACGCAACGGAGCCAGGATTCGTGTCCGAAACTATAACTCCCGGCCATCCTCAAGCGAACGGGTTGGCCGAGAGGATGATGTCCTCACTAGCCAAGGTCATCCATGCAGCGCGCGCAGAAGGATCGGATGAAAAAAGGGAACTCAAAGCATGGCTCATGGCCTATCGCAACACGCCTCATGCAAGTACAGACCGGTGCCCATCAGAATTCCTTATGGGAAGAAAGATCCGGGTAAAGCTGCCGTGCCTTATACCCGAATCCAGCGGCACGTGAACTGCGAGAAGTAGAAACTTAAACTCCGACAGGAGTCAGGGCCACCGGGAAATGTCTGTCAGGAGATCGACAGGGACGACGACTGGATCACAGACTTTCCCCTGAGCATTTCAAAGGCGGACACAGTAGTCGACTTCGCCAGTTTCACACAATTTTAAGTACAGTACAGCACACATGTACATTACAGTACACGTAGTTGAGCATGGCCCGCAATCATCACAAATGTAAAGTACCATAAAGTAGGCATGAGCATTAAGCTATCGCTATTTTCATAACTACCTGCTTTTGACCCTTGTGTCAATTCAGCCCCTCTTTTTAAACATTGTTCTGCAGGTCAATAATAATTATCTTCAAACACAAATGCACAAAAAACTACACGCAATATTGGAATGCATTTTTGGCAGCAATATTTAACGATCCCCCTCACCAGGTGCTAAATTATTTAGAATTTAATAACAAGCGATTAACATAAATCATCATGTTCCATACAAACGCATACGGATATCGGTCGAAGTCTAAACATAAATGTCAGTCCATGCATTGCTAGCTAGTAGTGGTGATCAGCGAGTGTAAATTATCACCTTTTTGTGTTCAATCCTCCCTCCCTCTTGTGTGTGCCAAGGAGACCAACCCATCTTTGTTCCCTTATCCTACGGTATGTGACCCACCCTCTCCATACCTTTTCTAACCCTACAAATTTAGCGTTGGAAAGATTGTGCCCTTCCCCGTTGAAGTGAGCTGCTACGTCCATATCGTTCCTCTGACATCTGATAGTTGACAAACGATTTTGAAGTCTCTGGTATAATACCCCCCCCCCCCCCCGTTTCTCTTACATATACCACACAATCACACACCTCGCAGAAAACTCCATATACTACGTTACTAGATCTGCAACCTATCGACTTGTCATATGTGCATGTGTGTGTAGTAGAGTTCTGCACGGCTGCAATTTTCCACAGCCTAGCCGCCCCGCAGCCGTGGCGCCACAGCCACAGCCGCCCACAGCCGTGGCAAACTGTGGGCAGCCAGCCGTCAGCCGGCCGCAATGAAATGCAACCAAATAATATATAATAAGTTGTTTTTAGTTGAAACATATAGCCAAAAGCACATTGCAATGGGCTATAGATTCTCAAGCTCATGAAGCATCATAGTTAAGTGGTTGTGTATCTGGCTTTAGGCCGAAGGCCTTAAGCCTGATGCGCAACGCATACCTACACAAGCCCTTGCAGGTTGTTAAGAAAGATGGGTAGGTAGGTACCTACATCAACAGAAAACATAAACAACAAACCAGAATAGAAGCACTAGCAGTGTAGACATCTAATGCCAAATCCTGAAGCATGGTTGTGGGACAGAACAACAGACCCCGATGGTTTTCATTATCAATGTTAGGTATGGAAAATGAAACTGAAGTTGATGGACTGTCAAACAGTGATTGTCTAGTCAAAACTCGTGCTTCTTTCTTACCTTGCATATTTTCTGGGGTGTGATATGCCAGGCTTGAAGCAGCCTTCTGAGCAAGTCTCAAACTAATTTGATATGCAAGGCATCAAAACACTAGTGAGCATCCAAGAAAGAAAAACATTCATCTATTTTGATTTTTCCAAATAATGATCTTCGCTCAAATCCCAAAAGACGTGCGAGCCACAATCGCCTGTTTCAATCAAAAATTTTACTTGAGTTTTAATGACGTCAATAGCAAGGAAGTGGCAATAAATTGTTTTTTTTTTCACTTTAAACAACCATAAAAATTATTATTTATAAATAATAATGCTATGCAGTTACAAACTTGCTCTCAAACAAAGATTAAGTATCAAATTTTTACGTTTTTAGAAGACGTCATTTTATTAGTAAAGTCAACAGCTCGCGTAAGAAATATTGTGTTCAGGGTTTTCACAGTCATGTGAATTACGTGTTCAGGATTTTCACCATCATGTGAATTAACCGTAAGTAAGGTTCATGCTCACTTATAATCTGATTCCATTGGCTTCGTTGATCAGCATTTTCTGTTAGCGGTCAATCACACACCAGTTAGAACATAAAGCGCCAGTTTTATATTATGTAAATGGACTTGCCGAAAATCCAGAGATACATCTAAGAGGTATTTTAGATAATATTTTATGAAGCCTTTATCTGCCTTTACCTAGGCATGATTTCTTTTTCTATTACATGAAAGAATTATTGAACGCTCGTCTTCAATAGCTGTAAGGTGCTCTCCTAATGACCAGGTGAGATTGATTTGATAGGGAATGGGATGTGACAATGCAACATGTTGCATTTTCTGAAACTGTCAAGCTGATGTCAAGATGATGAAGGAACAATTGGTACCTATAATTAGTATTCTGTACCAGAATGCAAACTCCCCCTACGGCAAATGATAAAACCATTACAGGTTTTCAAAGGCTTCACCACTTTCAATGTTGCTGGGCAACCTTTGCATGATTTTTACAGGCTAGACTGCTTATCAGAATGTAATATTAAGGATTTAAAATTTTATATTCGAGTACTTAAGATTGAGCTTGAAATCTCACAGCCGTGGCCACAGCCGCAGCCGTGTTCTTGGAGATATTTGCAGCCGCCCCGGCCCACAGCCGTGGGGCTGCAGCCAGCCGCGGCTGCAGCCGGCCGGTGCAGACCTCTAGTGTGTAGGTACCCCTCCCCTGGTCCTTTGATACGTTCCTCTTGTTTGTACATTACTTTACATATTACACAGTTTTTGCCACAGTCTCCCCCGCCCGTTTCACATCATCTTGTACTAAACTTTTTGTCTTTTTATGTAGTGTACTAATATATCCTCGAGATTCGTCCCTCTTTTGTAGGATACAAACATGTCAGCATCAAACACATTTTTTAGCCTTTCAGACCTAAACAGGAGACGTTTTTTATCTCGCAGTATTTTCCCTACGTTCGGTAAGTGACTAGAATACGTAACTATCAGGGGGCACACCTTGCCTACTTTTTTTCTGATATTTGTCCCTAGCAGCAATCCTCGAACCATGTTTGCTACCCGGTATATTTACTCCATTTTCAACTAATCTCACGGGATACCCTCTGCTCACTAGGTTTTGTCGTATCTCCTGAGTCTGCCTATTGTAACTTGAATTTGAAGCACGTATCCTTTTTGCTCTCATAGCTAAGCTCGAAGGAATGGGTGATTTTACATGCAGAGCGTGGTCTCAAGGCTATAGAACTCCAGGTAAGCCAGTCTGCAAAACGTGGCAGCCAGCTCGACGAGGTGTTTGGGGCAGCCGGAATCCTGCCCCAAATGGGGCAGTTGACTTCCGGGCAGCCCAATTTCTGCCCCAAATGGGGCATCTACTCGGGGCAGGTTAGATTATGCCCTAAATGAACTACCTATATATGGCATAAAAACCACACATATTAATACATTACCCGTGCAAATGCTGAAGTCGGTCGCGGTTGAAACTTTAAACAATTTTTTTTTTTACGAAAGGATCTGCTCATTGATCAAGGTTATATATAAAGCAGCTAGTGCTCCGAGCACTAAAATGATGATAAACCCCACGTTCGATGTCTCTCGGACGACGTAGATTCTACGTCGTCCGACCAATCACGTTCCATAACCGCAGCCGAGCCCCCGCTGACCTTGAACGGGATTGGCCGGACGACGTAGAATCTTCGTCGTCCGAGAGACATCGAACACGGGGGCAGTTAGGGTGCAAAACTGCCTCATGTTGCCATGGCAACAGCGAATCAATCTGGAGCGAGGGGCGCATTTTGTTTTTGCAACAAAAGATCGGGACAATGCCCCAGCCCGCAATGCATAATTGAAAAACTGAAATTACACCTTGTCTCGAGTCTCGACGGTGATCAGCTAGCTTAATGGCTTGGTTTCAAGTGTGCCGAGCCGAGTGTGCCAGTCTCGTAATCTGTAGGTCGCCGGTCGCGTGTTCGCGGCATCATTTGGCCGGACGGCAACTATGTGAGGGTTATACGGCACATTTATGAGTGTTCGATTAGGCTAGGTATGGTTTGGTTTGATTTGATTTGATTCGATTTGGTTAGGCTAGAAAGGAGTTAGCTCCGGGAGCACCTTTCCTTGGTTGCTAATACGAAACACGGCGCGTAAAACATTCATAGCCCTGATGAAGGGAAGTTTGAATATGGCAGCAGTTTTAAATGACAGTTTCTGCGCTTTAGCGACGATTGTGGCGCAGCCCACTTTTTCTCGCGCGTTTCAACAATACTCCGCTTCTTTATTATTTTCTCCCGGTACCGTGTGCCCCGCCCCGGTCCGCCCCGACTGCAAACGGTCTGCCCCGGAATCGCCGAACTGTGCCCCGACTTCTCAAAAGCTGCCCCGATTTCTGCCCCTGCCCCACTGTGTCTGCCCCGACGAGATCTCGTCGAACCCTGCCACGTTTTGCAGACTGGCAGGTAAGGACACCAGCCGTTTGACCTTGAACGCTGCCGGCCGGCCGATGACGTCATTGGGAGGCAAACCGGCTCAGCGGACACATCGGGCGAATGCATAATGGAGGCCGGAGGGGCGTTGGAGCGTTGCGGGAGCCGGAGAGATATTTTAATGTGGTTGCATACCACCATTGTTATGTTGATTGATCTACAGACTGTATTCTTATAAACCTCGATGCATCCTTGGCCTGGATGGTGCGTACATTCGTAGAACGATCACCCCGTCCGACGTCCGTGGTCGAAGCTGTCTATGCATCTAAGGACACTGAGACGGGTGCAATAACGGCGACCCGATCCCGTCTCTGGCGAATCTAAAGGGGTCGTAAGGGCCCAGGCCGAATCTGACCGTCTATTTTTAGGGAAACGGGGGTGGGTGAATTGACAACCGGTGGTTTAACCCGCGCCCCACTGGGGGGGGGGGGCTATTTATAGCCCCCCCCCCCTCCCGTTTTTCTGCAATAACTTCCAAACCGCTTGACGTATCGACGCCAAACTTTCAGTACCTTCGGCTGCATCAATTTGCCACCTTGTCTCAAAATTTGAACTTCGTACCTACCATAGGTCGGCCGTAAATGACGTCAGAGTGACGTCATGTTCGGCCAATTTCGACGCAAAACATTGAACCACGGCAATCGCTCCCAAGAGCTCAGTTTTAAAGATAGATCCAATTTCTTTGCATGAGAGGACTAAGAATAGACTGCGCTATCAAACTGCTATCCCGGATTTTCGAAATTTGAAAATTTCGGAAAAATTTATATAATAAATTCAAAATTTATGTTTTTACATTTTTTCAATTTTTTTTTTTACTTTTCGAAAAAACCGGAATATATGTGATAGAACGCATTATTATGATTAACTCTAGCAAGTTTTAGCTAAATATCTTCAAAAATGGCCAAGTTATACGCATTATTGCAAAAAAAAATAACAATTATTAATTTTTCAAATCAATTTTTCAGCACGAATTTGACATCGTACGCCAATATAAATAGCACCATCGTGTTCCCGAGCTCAAACTGCATCCAAATAGACACCTTTTTTGTTGACAAATTTTAACTTCAAAATTTGATCTTTTTTGACCTGAAAGTGACCTGACCTAAGCTAAATTTGACTCAAAATGACCTCGAATGACACAGACGACATCAAATTCGAAATGTTTGGACTAAATGGACCATAAAACATGTGTCACGTGACCGACGGATGATATAATATTTTCGTGACCTGTGATGACCTGACCTTGACCTGAAAATCAAAGTACAAGTTTGGTACCCTTAAAGTATCTAGAGCATCTGTTCACGAGTGTGTGAACCAAAAATGAGCCTGATCTGACTTGTAAGACGGCAGCCAGAGCCCAAAACGTGAAGAAGCCAAAATGCTAATAATTTTTACTTTGACCTGACCTGTGACGTCATCGGTGACCTCGAGGTCAATGAAATTAGGTTTCGCTCGACAGTTTTTCCGGGGCTATCAGACGCCGTTTGAATTTTGACGATCGGCCCAGTAGTTTCGGAGTTAGGAGGGGGGGCTATGAATAGCCCCCCCCCCCAGTAGGGCGTGTTATACGCAGACCCCAGTGGGGCGCGGGTTAAGAAATGATGAGAAGGGATCCCGTCGACGATTGTTGTTTGACAGACAACACATGTTGTACTGGGCGTATAACTATCAGAGGTAATGTCTGAACCTAGGCAAGCATAATTGGTCTGTCATATTCTTTAGGAAATCGTAATAGACATCATATTGAGGATATGATCTCTATATTACAGGAATTCACTAATTACTACGGCCCATAGGGGCACCACCGGAGCTGTTGTTTTACCCAAGATTGTTTTACCATAGGTCTTAGGCAACTCCAGGGAGCTGCAGTACCCGGCGGCCAAAGCGGCCACCTCGTCGACTCGCAGGTCCTGTGGGATTCCGTGATGCTTCAGTGCTTCACCCACAGAAGCAGTAGGATGTGGGGTCAGGTGTCTGTCTACCTCTTCATTGTAGGTACACTCGGGGGCAGATTGATGTTCTACAACTCTTTATCCACCGGGCTCCTATGGCTCAGCATTGGCAGCAGCCGCCTGGTACCGGTAGACTGTGCCGCTTCACTTACTTGTCGAGCGGCACAGCCTACCCACCCGTATGACACCGGTCTGGGTCGGTGGCTGGAAGGTGATGTGGGCCAGAGTATATAGAACACCGGGTACAGTCAGAGTTTGGGATATGGTAGCAGTCAAATGTCGACAGAAATGGCGAACAAGTTACAAATAGAGGTAGGTTTATTCCACTGTTATACAGGGGCGTCGCCGACGGGGGGGTCGGGGGGGTCGTGACCCCCCCACTCTTGAAAACTGGGGGTGTCGACCCCCCACTTTTTGCGATGCTGAGTATGCTTTTTTAGCTTTTATGTCAGTGAAGCAGGCGTCAGCAACACCACCAAGTACATCAGATTCAGAATCGCTTCAAGAGCTCCCTAAAGCCAATTAGCCAATTACCTAAAGTTCAATTAGCTGTGGGCGGGGAACACCAGCACAACAATATTTTTAAGTGGCCAGTGGCCACCATTCTAGTACCTTTTTATCCCTCAAAGGATTGGACGCGCCAAAACTGCCCCGAGCGTTCGTCTGATCGTTTAAAAAAATGGTCGCAGTCGATTCGTCGGATCAGTACCTAACTACAAAACTACAAACTAGCCTCAGCCCCATGGCTATCGGCACAACTAGCTGTACAGTGCACATGTAGGGGAAAGGGAGTCAGATGAAACCGTCTCGGGCTTTCGCAAAAAAGTCGCGCAAAAGGAGCCGATTGCAACGAAACTTCCGGTGCGCTCGTGTTAATCACCTACTTAAAAATAAATCGATATCCCTGATTCGAATAAAGATGACCTTGGTTCACTTTTTCATAACATGCTTTTAATTTAGGTAAAGGATAGTTTTTGGAGCTGATTTTGAACTTAGCGCCCATCTGAACATTTAAGAAGTAGTTGTGTTGCTTATACATATGTATAACATGTTAGGAAGCAATGGGTGGTGGTCATCCACTATTAGGTACTGGTCGATCTGACCTGACCTGACCTGATCTACCCCAAATGCATGGAGTCATCATCTTCGTTCAAAACTAAGATAACATTCGTAATCAGAACCTCGAAAAACCATCACAACTTACATTCGCAAAGTTCTAGCAGGTCCCGAGTTTCCCTACGTATTGGCGATGACCTGAGTCCTGAGATGACCCGAAACCTTGTAAATGGGTATCATCGGCTTTCTCTCGTCACGGGCAGCATGCTCTTTTTTCCGCAAACCTCTAGATCGATCAGGGGTCGAAAGCATACATCAGCGTTACTTTAGTATACGTTATAAGTTAGCGACTGGGAGCCCACCAATAGAAGGGCTACAGTGAAGCAGAAAACATATTTGATAGCTCTTTCAACGCTCTTTCGCTAGCTTCGGGTCAGATTTCATCTCAGGTCTATGTTTTGCCCATATGTAGAAGGCAAACAGCTAACTGGACAGATTCTGCCGAAACATTTGCTTTGCAATAACTTTAGATTCCGTGAGTTTGTATGGTACTTACATATGTTGTCTTGTCACCACTGTGTTTATCTCTTTGAGACACGTCACATGAGTTAAAATTTGACCATTCAGAATTAACGTTAAAACGACCTCAGGTCAACGTTATGTCCTGATCGAAAAAGGACCTCCTGCTGCATATGAATGGATCTGTGTTGTTGAGCTGAACTATACGAACACCTTCCAGGTGCTGTCATCGCTCTACCGCGTCTTCGTCAAAAGTTGTAGAAAAAAAAAATGCTGGTGGCCATCGATGGACATTTCCACTAATGACCTTTCGAGTCATCACTCGCCATAAGTTGCACCCTGTCCCTGGCAATGATGAGCTGATTTGTCACGGCTCCAAAGATATTTTGCGTTTCTGACGAACTTTTTCAAAGCAGGAGGCATTCGTGCTTTTTATAATTTCTCATTATTTTCTAATGATGAGGTCACGTATTTGACCTGCCTCCATTGCAGATCATAGATGTAAATCCTCAGAATCATGAATTGCTGACACGTATAACCCCATACATTAGGTATACAGTGTACCAAATTTCGAAGTTATGGGAGAAAAGCTACAAGAATGGCGAGAGGGGAAAGTTTGATAGAGGTATACCGTATAACTGAACTTGACATGGCGACCTGACCTTAAGTGACCAGTGATAATTTTTACGCAAGTGATGTAGGTAGGTATACCTACCTAATAGGTTATACCAAATTTCGCGGCGCTGCGCGCCGCTTTGTTACACGCGCACACATGCACATACGCACGCACAAAACTGGGAAGTGTGGCAAAAAAAAAAAACACCCCTACCCATCGGGTGAAGACTAGAAACCCGACCCCCCCACTCAAAAATCCGTGGCGACGCCCCTGCTGTTATACTTCCTCTTGAAAACTGTTGGCACACATGACGTCATAGAGTAAAAAGTCCCCATCTAAGGTCATTAAGACGAATTTTGACATTATTAAATAACGAAATTATATTGTGTTACCTGTTTTTTCTTATATTGTTCCAACAATCATTTTTTATTATCTCTATTGGCCAATTATTTGTTGATTACGTCATCTAGGGCCGCGAGTCGGCGAATGCAGTCGGTCGGAAAAAAACACGTGTTTTCGGCGGCCGAGGTAAACAAATTACAGTATAGGTAGCTTTGGGTGATATGCTATTTCTATTATTAAAATCGCGTCTCCTGCCGTCAGTTTTTTTTCGTCGCAGTGATTTTCACTTTTAGAATTTTCTTCAATAATTGTGGTATTCAGTTCTGCCTCTGATTTGCAATGGCAATTATTATTTGAAGTGAAGAAGGCCTTGCTATGGCCCTGCACAACCTCGCTGAAAAGTGAAACTGAAACGGCTGGAATAACAGCATTGCAACTGGTTTCAAATTTTTCTTCAAATTTGCTCGAAGTCAGGCTTAGACCTAAGAATAACATCAGATTTGCAAGCATGTTCAAACTGCTCCGTTAATCTCCAGAACATCAGGCTCTCCTCTGATGCTTACAATGCCTGCGGCTGCAACATTATATTGCTAAGAATGGCAGTTCAGCAAGATGTATGTGCAGGCAGAGGCACTTAGCCAGTGCACAATGCAGTGCAGATTAATTGTGGTGTGAATTTTGTGTGGATCAGTGCACAATGCGTGCCATGATGTGGTATGCCATGCCGAATGGCTGTGCTGTGATATGAGCTGACACTGTTGAGTGTTGATGCAATGCTATCTAAGAAATTTTCAGAAGGCAAATGAGACATCATTGAATATTAGTGTAGTTTCCATATAAGTGCTGAGTTACCAAACTTGCAGCCTTTTTTCGTGTGATTGTGCACATTTCCAGCCTATGTGCGTGCTAGTGCGGAATACTTAGTTGCTAGATTGGCTGGCACAGCTTGTCAAGTGTCAACTCTGTGGTAAATGTGAAGATGAAGTCCAGTGAAGATTTTGAACATCTAACCTGACCTAACCTTACCTTCTAACTCAAAGCTTTCAACCTACCAATATACTACCTATGAACCTACCAGCCTAAAACCTACAACCTAACTCCTACAACCTACCAAACTCAAGTCTACAATCTGGACTTCATCTACTCATATATCAACTCTATTGCCTGATAATCTTTTCTTGTTTCACACAATCTTATGGTCTGATATGTCTTTCTGAAGCAATAGTCAAAGAATGTGATAAGTTAAGTAATTTTGCACAAATGGAGATAAATAAATTTATGTATATGAGTGTTTTTGAGCTAAGTTGTGTTTCAGTGGTGATAAATGGAATGCTGTCATCATCACATTGCATTGCCACCATGATCAAAGGCGTTAGGAGCATTAGGAGACAGAAGTATTGACTATTGAGATGAGCCATCCATTTGTGTTTTTACCAATGCACCTTAGGCCTTTAGGGAAAAGTGATCAAAAGCTGTTGAGTGAAGGGGAATATGGAGAAGAGCATTCATTGTTTGTTTTTGGGAAGAAGAAAATCAATTGAACTTATGAAAAAGAAGTGATCATGCATTGTATTATGAGCCCAAATCAAACAGGATTCTCTCATGACCATACTAAATGCACAACCCTTAGCTGTTTGTGCACAGTGGAACCCGCTTAACCCTCGCCGGACTTATTGGTTTTCTACATACGCGCCGGCCGGGGGCCGGGGTGGGGGGGAGGGGGGTACGACCCCATCTCGCCGTTTCGCCCCTAATGGAGCTAGAACGTCGCAGAAAAGACGAGCGTGTGTGTCGTTACGAGATGCAGCGTTTTGTACCCGATTTTAAGGTCTCAGGTCAACCGGTGACCTCTGAGGTCAGGTTAAGTGGCCCAAGGTTCGGGTTCGGTTTTGGCGAATAACTTCACAAAAAAATGATTGCAGGGCCGCGATTTTGACAGCATCGTATTCGCCCTGCTCAGGCGCGTCGAATGGTATTCTTTTTATTTGGGTGAGGCCAACTTTGGGTGTTGACCTCGGGTCACGGTGAGGTCAGAGGTCCCAAGGGCACGAACTTGGTCGAAGGAGGTCATGTCACATATCATTCGATTTGGCAGGTCTTCCCGAGTCTACTGATGGCTTTCCCGACTCGCTAGCTCAATTTGATCAGAAGTTATTGTCGAAAAACTTACGACACTAGTGACGTCATCAATGACGTCATGCAAGCTCTTGGTGCAAAAATGAAGCATCGAACCTTGTAAAGAGTGCATGAAATAATCACGGTTGCGTGTGTTACAGCTAGTCTGAGATCGTTCTGGGCTCCAAAATAGCTGTTTATAAGTTTCCCCCATTGGCTTATAATGGTGACTTCATATGACCGGCCTGACCTAATGTGACCTTGAATAAAAAAGCGAGATATACACGTTGTGAGACTTCTGGAGGATACTAGGTCCTGCAAGTTTCATCTCCTTGTGAAATCTGCTCTGACACTGAGGGCGTTGCGAACTTGCGGTATCTGAGGACCGTGCAGAGGTTCACTTATGACGTCAAAGGTCAGTGACCTGACCTGACCTGAAAAAGCTGCTGGTATTGCAAGATCCGGCTTGAATCAAAGGTCAGGTTCATCACTACTCGGTATGTTCCGAGCATTCGAAAAAGCAACCATCAAGATGTAATTGAATGATACCGTTTAGGATTGCACCATCCCGCCTATCGCCAAATTTCAGCGTTTTATGTATGTACCATCGCCAAAGTGGATGCGGGTGTCGATAGAAGAAAGATCAGGCTGTCGTATGGTACACTCGGTTTATACGTATCTCGACTAATAAGTTAAAAAATCGACTTTTAGTTTTGCCTTCGAAATCGGTATCT
The DNA here is from genome assembly GCF_019059575.1 of Amphibalanus amphitrite. Lineage (NCBI taxonomy): Eukaryota > Metazoa > Arthropoda > Thecostraca > Balanomorpha > Balanidae > Amphibalanus > Amphibalanus amphitrite. Next base: position 84,535 of record NW_024882548.1, read on the forward strand.
CCCATAGGTAAAGCACTAGTGAAGGGAAAATAAAAAAACCTTCACGCTCTGCTTACGTCACCAGAGCGTGAAGCTACCAATGCCATTGACTGGGGGCCGATGTGGGCCGCCTGTGACGTCAGCGCAGCGGTGAGGGCCGAGCCCGGAGGCATGGCTCGGGTCGGCGCGGCGCGGCGGCTGGCGAGGGCTGGGGAGTGAGGTGGGGCGGGAGCACGGACATCGCACGGCTGAGCGAGTGTAGTTAACTTTCGCGTCTCAAGGCGCCAATTATTCTACCTAACAATTGTGCTAAAGCAGTTGTTAAAATGTCCTATCCCCAAGACAGCGCCTATCATCATACTTGCAATGCACATTACGACACACTTAAGCGTGGCAATGGAACAGCCGATAGAACTTATGTCACTCGTGCATCGAGGTGCGGAGCTATATTTTGTATAACATATTAGTATTAAGGCCTTGATTGAGCAGATTGGTGTCTATTGTTTCGCACGGCAATCGTCCAGAGACGTGGGAACTGGGGGTTATGAGTAGTGCCGCAGCCAACGCCCCAATTTAAAGCGATTATTACATACTGTTGCTCTAATATGTGGTCGCAGCCCCCAATAGCAAACCGTTCCAACTAGGAGCCAAAAAGTCGGCCACTCAGGGGGGCTCGAACCGGGCTTCTCCCACCGGCCAATTTACGACAACACCGTCCATCCACTGAGCTACCGAGAACGGCCCTCGTCTGCACAAAACAAAATGACATTCACCCGCTGACCGCCAATGACAGTATTGTGACATTTGATCGCGTTTGACCGCGGCGGGTGGTCGCTGGTTTCGGCAGCTCAGTGGATACTCGCTAGCGTCGTAGGGTGACTGGTTGGAGAAACCCGGTTCGAACCGTTCCAGGTGCGCGACTTATTTGTTCCTAGATGGAACGGTTTGCTATTGGTGGCTGCGACCACACATTAGAGGAACAGTAAGAGTTGCTTAAAGTTGGGACGCCGCGCTATCCAAAAACCCCAGTTCCCACGTCTCTGGACGATTTCTGTGCGAAATAATAGACACCAATGAGCTCAATCAAGGCCATAATACTTATCTGTTAAAAAAACAATGTAGCTCCGCAACTCGATGCACGTGTGATATAAATTTTATCGGCTGTCCCAATGCCATGTTTAAGTGTGTCGTAATGTGCATGGCAAGTATGATGATAGGCGCTGTCTTGGGGATAGGACATTTTAACAACTGCTTTAGCACAATTGTTAAGTAGAATAATTGGCGCCTTGAGACGCGAAAGTTAACTAGCACTCACTCAGCCGCGCGATGGTCCGTGCTCCCACCCCACCTCACTCCCCAGCCCTCGCCAGCCGCCGCGCCGCACCGACCCGAGCCATGCCTCCGGGCTCGGCCCTCACCGCTGCGCTGACGTCACAGGCGGCCCACATCGCCTTCCAGCCACCGACCCAGACCGGTGGCATACGGTGTGGGTAGGCTGTGCCGCTTGACAAGTAAGTGAAGCGGCACAGTCTACCGGTACCAGGCGGCTGCTGCCAGTGCTGAGTCATAGGAACCCGGTGGATAAAGAGTTGTAGAACATCAATCTGCCCCTGAGTGTACATAATTGTACAACGTATACAGCGCCTGGTCCCGCCGAAGCTCGGTATAGACCTTGACTTATTCACAACTGGCGGATCCAGGAAGCAGTCTTGGACACTGTGGGGGCTTACCCCAAAAAGGTTTCTCCGAATTAATTTAAAAAAAAACTCGGATTTCGATTCCTTGCGCACTGCTGTGCGTTGTGATTAACCAACATTTCCTCAGAAAGGTTGTGAAGGTTTATTCTCGAAAAGCGATTTCGGGCGCTGCCCCGGTTGTGGGGGAATACATTTGCCCCAAATACATTCCCCTGGATCCGCCAGTGGGTTGCCCCACCCCGAGCTTCACTAAAAACGTCTTCGAGGTCGAGGTCACAGCGGCACAGCAGGCGGGGTTCAAAATTGACCATTTTACTATGCTTTCAGTCGGGTCGGAGATGGCCATCTGATTGAGGCAGTGCGCAGTAGGCCGGTGCTGTGGAATACCAGTCAGCCAGAGTACCGACGCACAGTGGCCCTTTTTCAGAATTAGCACGCATAAATTCAATATATTTTTTCTCTTCTTTTGAGTAAAAAGCAGTCTAATCGTGTGCAAAACATTCCAAACTATCCGATGGTGCCATTTTTACCTCCTAAAAAATAATTATCTTTGGTAAAACTGACCGCAAAATCGAAGTTTGTCGAGAGGCGCGCGGACACCACCGGCGGACCCTAAAAAGTAGGGTGAGATGAACATCAATTTTTAAGGCTTTCGGTGAGAAAATATTAAAAATTAGTGGTATGACTGTGAAGTTGAGTCTACGTAGAAGCCCTAGAAACCACAATTTCCATTGTATAAACTTAAATTGACCACTTTTGCCGAATATTGTGAACACAATAACAGGACAATTATTAACTGGAGATGGCGGCATACATATGAAGCTTTATGTTAAGTAGCACACTCTGGGACATATCGTATTATACATCGTTCGAATCGCCGATCTCTTCTGACCATGTCCACCAAAGGGCATCGCGCCATTTTGCGCCATTTTGCTTCTACGGTGGATAACGTGAGCCCGTTCAGTCCGCGAGCGGCTGTGGCTCCTGTTCGATACGACTAAGCTCATTGACCTGGCTAGAAGCTGGTGTCACCTGGTGTGCGCCTAAATGTGGCTTGGCTTTTGCCTAAGATGTGCATATTGAAATGTCATTTAGGCATAACGCTGTGCTCAAGAAAAACTGTCCGATTTCTTGTCGCGTTTGATGTCCAAGCCGCACAAGTCCCGTGGTCGGCTTAAGATCTAACGTCAAAAGCGCCTATGTGTTTGTATTGTTCGCGTCGCGCTGACCTTAGTTGCTGCCCGGCCGGGGCCGACTAACGGTGGCTGGCAACAGCTGTAGATGCGGTCACGTGACGCCCTGGGGCGTCCTGGCGGTCAGTGCAGCGCGGTCGGCTGGCGGGCTCGCCACACTTGCGTTCGGAGCGGCCTAGGCCGGCGGGCGAGCCGTGGGAACGTGCGCCAAATCTTAGGCCGAGCGGGCTGTCGCTGTTGGGCAGAATCTCCTTGGGCAGTTCGTTTCGTTTCTTCTCTTTGCATTGGCAGGAAATACGTCCTTGATCACGTGGTGATGTCTTGCACCACTTGCAGGTAATGTGGGAATTAATGCGTGCTAATTCTGAAAAAGGGCCACTGTGCGACGGCGCAATTTGAAGAAGCGGGCGTGGAGTGAGGTTGCTGCTCAAACAAACAGAGAAGGTAGGCAGTGCATAGGTGGAACTTTGTGCCGAGCTGGGATGGCCCGAGCTCTCTCAATTCCTCGCCGGCTTGGCCTTAGAACCGTAACAAACGGCGGATGTCAAGGTCACCGCTAGGGCGGCGGCGGATGGCGGATTTGCTGCGCCCGAGCCCTCCCAGCTCAGCACAAAGTTCCACCCGTCAGGCAATGGCTTTGCAATTTTTATGTAGGTGAGCTTTTTCCATGAAACTGAACCTTAACCCTCGCCGGACCTATTGTTTTTCTACATACGCGCCGGCCGAGGGGGGGGGGGGGGGGTAATACGCCCCCCCCCCCCGCCATGTGCGGGCGAGGGTTAATATAAGTCTGAAGAGTCGATACCTATTATAATTAGACTTGTATATTTTCCATGAAATAGAGCTTCATAATATATTTTTGAAATATGGTTTTGTTATCCTGTGAATTATACTTACTTCACTAACATTTAGCACGAATGCTGCGTACCTAGTTTTCGACCAATCGGCTTTGTTCGGTTTGTGAGTATACCTATCTGGCTTGCGGGATGCATGATGCCAAATCCTGGTACGGAAGATTTCACATAATACGTACTGGTAAATCATGTAAAAGTTATCATACTTACATGTTCTTATCATTGTTTTTTCAGTAAACGACGTAAAAGCACGGTGGAAAAATATAAGAGACTATTACGCTGCTAAGCGTAAGCGGGCGCCCAGCGGATCTGCGGCTGGCACCAATGACAAGTATCACCATTTTGATGAAATTTGACATTGCGGACCTTTCTGGTCCGGGAACTGAAGACCGATCCTCGAAGCTCCACACCGTTATCCCGCTATCGCCGCTCAAAGTACGAAAGGTGTACTACACTTTGAATCGTGCTTCACTATCTTCACTGTTTAAATGTTTGCGCCGTTTTGAATTGACCGCCAGTAATAAAACTTTTACCCTGGTCATTTCATCAAATTTTATAAAGCCAAAACGTTTTTCGCACTTATTCATCACCGTTAAATTCATTAAATAGTCGTAGGCAATTTCCGCTGTTTCCTTCGGATTCTAGCGGCTCAACAAAGGAATTCCTTCAGCTTAAAGGAATTCCTTCAGCTTGTCACGTGATATCTTCTGGGCAATACCTAATGCTGCCTTTCCCTAACGACAACTCAATCAGAAGAGCGGCCGCGTAAGCGTAACGTCAATAATGTATTATCTGCGCCAGTTCTGTAGTAATTTCGCAGGCTTCCAAAGTGGCGGCCATGCTTGTAGTGGTGGTTCGCTCATGAAAATGACTCGCTCATGAAAAATATTTTTCACCGAGTTCGGTCCTCAAACTATGTTTTTCTGATTCAGAAAAATAAGAAATGCTAGTAAAAAAAAAAATCAGCTCCATACATTGATTTTTTTCGATGATACTGTCCCTTTAAGGGAGCTCGACTTCCTGCAGCGCAGTGTCACGCCAAAGAGGTAAATAATGTGGCAAATTATATAGCATCCCATGTTACCAGTGGAGAGGGGGGGGCCTCACGAAAACCGGGAATTGTTGCCGATTTCGGGCGCTGCAGGGAGGCATTGGCCCCCAAATGGCCCCACCACTGGATCCGCCAGTGGCTGGCTGAGACTCACGCAGTGTGCAATTTATTTCATAAGCATTGAAACGAGCTCTGTCTGATGTTGCGCTTATATGTATAGATACATACGATGAGGGGTACTTATTTCCATATGTATATCCAGTGACCTTAATTCCTTACATCTTTAGCGTGACAACAAACCTCCCGGACGCCGAACCTGACCTTCCTGACGCCGAAACCGAGCTCCCTGATCCGGACACTTTTTCAATGATGGTAGAGTCGTGCCAGGCGCTGTTGCAGGTATGCTGTATTCACACATTTGTAAATAGATATTTCATCAGCTGTTCCCTCGTACCATACAAATGTTTTGCCCTGGAATGATTCATGGATAAAAATGCACATTGCGGGAGGGTAAACATATCGATGTCCTACAGCTCCATTCCTACATCGATGTCTTTCTCGGGTGGACAGCGCGCGTGTCATTTTAGTGTGTATTATATTGAAGCGTGATAGGAACTTGTGTGTCATTAGCCCATGTTTCTGATTCTGGATATTCCGTTTTTACAGCAAAATTCTGACTCAGACGACGAGACACCAGCTCCGTCTCCAGGGCCGGCCCCAGCTCGGAGGCCGGTGCCCGAGTCGGCCCCAGCTCCGGGGCCGGCGCGGCGCCCCGGCAGACATCCCCGTCTCCGGGGCCGGCGCCCGAGGTAGACCCGGCTCCGGGGCGATCGGTGCCGGCAACACCACCAGGCGCCTCCGAGCGAGGGCCCTCGACCTCACGGCGAGCCTCGCGTCGTGCCCGCGCCCGGCAGCGAGTTACCTAAGTGTGGAACTACCCAGCGCCGAGCCGGCCGGATGACGTCACACCACGGCCAGTGCCGGCGCGGCGGCAGACTGGCCGAGATTGGCATGGTCTGAACTTGGCGAAGAGGCATCGGACGCCAAACTTCTGCTGCAGCTATTAATCACATTTCATGCGTTTCTTCCATGTGTATGAGCTATCAAGTCCTTCGAATACCTAATGTGTAGGTGAGCGTACCTGCATTTAGCAGTGTGTGCTATGCTATGTGGATGGGCACATCCGACAGTCGACACACTGCGCAATGGATTCCGATATTGCTTGGCTGATTCTGGCTTTGTGTCTTCGAACGAACCATTGAAAGGGAGGACGTCATTTTTAAAGGTTGTTGGGTGCACTCAAACGTTTTAAGCTAAGCAACTGCTGATTGAATTTCTGGCGAGGGTTGGTGGAACGCTCTGTCTACAGATGAGTATCTACCTACCTACCTACCTACCTACCTGCAGTGGCAAATAACTGGGTCGCGGTCAGTTAGGCATGATTCACGAAGTCCCTTACCTTTTATTAGACTTATTAAGCCCAATGTGCAACATTTGCGTCTTTTCGCGTTGTATCGGGTAGCAAATGAGAAAATCTGCTTCTTCTCCACAGCCCTTAATTCAAGAAACCGTCCTTTTCCTTATCGCATCATTCCAGAACATAATTTTCAAACATGGGTATCTTCCCCACAAAAAAAAAACTGAAGCAGTTTCCTTCGGCTCCAATGCGCCGCTCGCCCAGGGATACGGAAGTGTTATATTCTCGGCGGTCCAGTCTATTTATTTATTTATTTAGGCTCGTTACAACATCCACGTAGTGGCTTTTACGTTGTAGTGTCAGTATACATGAAAATCATCTCACATCTCGGGCATAGATAAAAAGACAAAAAGAAAAGTAAAATACAAGAACACGATAAGAATATTAAAATACCACGATAACAGCATCTATAAAATGTTGAGGTAAGCTAAATCACCATCCAATAGGTACATGAAATATATGTAAAAGATGACAGTAAATGGAGCGGTACTTAACGACCTAAAAGGCGAACGAACAATGACACCTAAGATATAAACATTGCACAAACCAAGGCTATAGAACTCCAGGTAAGGACACCAGCCGTTTGACCTTGAACGCCGCCGGCCGGCCGATGACGTCATTGGAGGCAAGCCGGCTCGGCGGACACAGGGAGCGCCCCTCCGTGCATAACGGAGGGGCGTTGGAACGTTGCGGGAGCCAGGGAGATATTTTAAAGTGGTTGCATACCACCATTGTTTGTTGATTGATCTACAGACTGCATCCTTTTAAACCTCGATGCATCCTAGGCCTGGATGGTGCGTACATTCCTGGAACGATCACCCCGTCCGACGTCCGTGGTCGAAGCTGTCATAGTATTTAAGACACTAAGACGGGTGCAATAACGGCGATCCGATCCCGTCTCTGGCGAATTTAGAGGGGTCGTAAGGACCCAGGCCGAATCTGACCGTCTATTTTTAGGGAAACGGGGTGGGTGAATTGACAACCGATGGCTTAAGAGATGATGAGAAGGGATCCCGTCGTCGATTGTTGTTTGACAGACAACACATGTTGTAGGCGGCCAAAGTGGCCACCTCGTCGACTCGCAGGTCCTCTGGGATTCCGTGATGCTTTAGTGCTTCACCCACAGAAGCACGGGCATAGCAGTAGGATGTGGGGCTAGGTGTCTGTCCACCTCTTCATTCAAAGAACAACGTGTACAGCGCCTGGTCCCGCCGAAGCTCGGTATCGACCGTGACTTATTCACAACTGGCGGATCCAGGAAGCGGTATTGGACACTGCGGGGGCTTACCCCAAAAAGGTTTCTCGGAATTAATTTTAAAAAACTCGGATTTCGATTCCTTGCGCACTGCTGTGCGGTGTGATTAACCAACATTTCCTCAGAAAAGTTGTGAAGTTTTCATTTATTCTCGAAAATCGATTTCGGGCGCTGCCCTGGTTGTTGGGGAAGACATTTGCCCCAAGTGCCTTCCCCTGGATCCGCCAGTGGCCGTTGCCCCACTCCGAGCTTGACTAAAAACGTCTTCAAACCTCACCAGAAACCGATGGTAAGGTGAATTTAAATCCAATAACTCATCTCTGTCTGCCCGCCTAAATATACTACACATGGTACAGCACCCGGCCCTGTCGGAGCTATGAGCCGATCGTGATATTTTCGGCTTTCCCCATCCCAAGCTCGATTAGAACTACGTTCTCCTTCCCCACCCGATTGCTGATGTCAATTCAAATTCAATGCCTCATCTCTGTCTGCCCGACCATAACCCATTCATATTGCACACCGTTCAGCGCCCGGCCCCGCCAGAAGTATCCTAGCGCGCTGAGCAGTTGCCTCCAGCCGCGTCATCGCGAGGCCCCGCGCGGCCCATAAATGAATACATTGCGCGAATAGCCGTGTCGCCCCCCTGGCACAAACTATCACACTAACGCATTCTCTCTGATATTCTTCCTGCACTGCCTAACGGTCGGCGCCTCCCGGACAGCTGGTGGCGCTCCATTCCAGCTAGCCACGGCGCGGTAGGTAAAGAAGCGCCGGGCACGTCTGCATTCTGCAGCACACTCAAACTTGGCGGACCCCCAGCGCACGACTGAACGATTCGTATTGTTGTGAGTGACTGTGACAATTCACTGGTGGTTTCGGAATAATTAACAGGCGGCGCAGCCCAGTGCCTCTTACAATGAATTACAGTGGCGAATGCACTATTGCAGAGAAGAAATGGATTGAGCAGATGCCCAACCTCGCTGTATTATCAACTAAACATTAGGTACGCTTTACATTTTAATCAGGCAATCATGTAAACAAACGACTTGCGAGTTGCGACCCTTCCCGACCTGCGAGTTGCGACCCAACTCGGCAGAATGCCCCTGAGTCGGCTAAACTACACTGCATCTCTTCAAACCTTAAGTATTTTACAATTTACCACTCAGCTATGCAACAGGCTTATAATTCACTGCTCAAGTCTCAACCCCTTTTTCCCTATCATCTTTTTGGCACCGTCAATCGCCATCTGCGCTGCCCACTGTCCAGCAAATAATCCGGCCGTCTCCAGTTCTCTGGCAGAGGCTTCCAAACTCAAGCGAACTCGCCGAAGTTTCGCCATTCAATGCGCAGGATCTGTACAATTGAGTTTGAGAGCCTCTGGGTTGGCTCGGCGCGCCTGCGCCGCGCCGTTGGTCCGGCTAAGTACGCGAGTGACGTCATGCTATAAGCGTCATCCCCCGACCAAAGTCACCAATCAGAGCCCTAGAATCGACTTGTAGTTCCACACTTAGGTAACTCGCCGCCCGGCAACAAACAGCAGATGACGAAGTGCTGGCAGCACTCCAAAGTATTCAAGAGGCTGCCAAACCACTGAATGATGCCGACCTGGTCTTCGGCCAGTGCGTAGGAATAGAGCTAAAAGAGGTGCCTGAAGCAAACAAGCTTCAGACGAAGGTGAAACTCCTAGAAGTTTTAAGGGAGGCCCAGCGCCTTGAGTAAAGCAGCCGCTTCATTATTACATCGGCTCCTACGATGCTTCTTTTGGTAGTTTTGACTGTTGACCGCAATTTCCACATGACATTTTTTCTGGGGGATAGCCTATCATTGTAAATGACACCATGACCACGGGCAATATTAATCCACGCGTGTGTGATTTATTAAACTTTAATTTTCTTTTGAGCGGCAGCATATTTAGCGACATTTATTGGTACGGGATGAACACTTTGAAGCCCATTGAACACTTCGAAGCGCTGCCAGCTTTTCGCCATCGGCTGGTTCTTGCCCTCGGGCGAAGACCCAGAGCTCGACAAAATCTCTGACCATCTGATCCCAGTCAGAGAAAAATAAACGAGCAAAAAGCACAAAAAGAAGAAAATATCACGGAAGACATTCTAAGATTAGCAAAGCCAACATTGTTTTGCTACATTCATGCACCTATGTCATAGACTAGCAAGTAGGAACAGCACGAATAACAATTTAGTGATCACAGTTTTATACCATTTCTCCACTTTCACCCTAGTCAGAGCTGGTCTGATCCGGTCAGAAGCAGCCCTGTGCCTATTAGGTCTGTTTCCCTACCAGTTCATAACCAAATATCGCTCTTATTGGCAGTCGGAGAAAGTGGTGTTTTTGTCGAGCCCTTTGTTTTCTTCGGCTGCCAAATATTGAGACTTGATAAATAACAGCTGAGAATTATCCGAATAATAGTGGCTATTTCTTGCGACGTTTTTCGTATATCTGAAGGATTTTCTTCAAATACGAAGAAAGGTCTCAAGAACAGGAAATTGTATGATTTGGAAGCAAATGAAGGCGCCATGTTTGGGCGGCCGGTGCGGCACGTTGCGCGTGTGCTGCCCGTGGGGGACGAGCGTGTCGCCATCTATTAACCCGCGCCCTGCTGGGGGTCCTGGATTTCCACGCCCTGCTGGGGGGGGGGGGGGTGTTTGAACACCCCCCCTTGTAACTCGGCTCCTGGGCCACGTAGCGATACGCGGAAGGCGGCGTTCGAAAGAGCGTAAAAAATAATGACGAAATCACTTCGGTCAATTTTTTGGTCAGGTCAAAGGTCAGGTCACCAGAGGTCATTGAAGGCAAAATTTCGCCGATTTCCAGGTCGAATGTCGAAATTTTCCAAGAAGCCAACGCATAACTCGGGAACCAATAGAGCTACAGCGCTGCGGAAAAGCGCATTCGATAGCCCTATTAACGCCCTTTCTGAGTAATTCTCTCAGATTTGACCTAACGTCAACGGTTTTGCCTGCAGGGGGCAAAAACTGCAAAAATAGCCGATTTTTTCGAAAACAGTTTTTCTGCAATAACTTTTGACCCAAGCCTTGTACGAGCTTACTTTTACCGGCATCGTGTTCCTCTTGTCAAGACGCATCGAATGAACTATGACTTGACCTTGAAAGGTCAACTTGAAAATTTGACCTCAGGTCAAGGTCATGACCTGACCGGAAAGGGTCATGTTGCATATCAGTCGATCCGTATCGTCGAGCTGAACACATCTAAGGCGTTTTCATCGCTCTAGCATGCCTCTATCAAAAGTTATTTGCGAAAAACTGTTAGATACCATTCGTGACCTAAGATGACCTCAGGGCATAAACAAGGGTCACGGACACCATTTTCAAGTTCAGTGTGTCTAAACCACTTGTAATTCGGTGTTTGGAAGTGTTTATAATGTCTTTCATCCAAAAGAGACGCATTTCAATTTTCTCCCATTGACTTATAATGGGGAGGTCGCAAAATTGACCTGACCTTAGGTCATCGATATCAAAATTCTGAGATATACATTTTGTACATGCTATTGCTCTTAGCAATCGCTGAAAGTTTCAAAGCGATCGGTCACTCGGTGTAGCTATGACAGACATTGAAATTTTTTATGAGGTGAGGTCACTTCAAGTGACCTGGTGACCTGACCTTGAATGACCTTGGTCTGAAATTTTGACAACATGTGTAGAATTGATGTATGATAAGGTGTACCAAAAACGGCGGCGCTCCGCGCCGCCGTTTTTTAGATATTCGCGAAAAACCACGAGGGGGGGTGTTCAAACACAGCAGGGCGCGGGTTAAACTCTCCCAGCGCTTGCGTAATGCGTGCGTGGTGCGGCGGCGGCGGCGGCGGGCCCTGCTGCGGCGTCAAGGCCCGTGCGGCGTTGGCGCGGTGTGTGGGGTTGGAGTGTGGCCATCGATATGTCATATGCCCATAGGCGGCGGAACGGGGGGGGGGGGGGGCGGAGCCGGGTTCCGTGAATCAGGCTTATGTGGATTACATTCGTAGAGTATACATGTTCCGACTCATGAGACTTCTGTCATTTGTGTATGACTGCCGAGTGCCGTATACCTCTACCAGTGTTTTGGGTTGCGTACTAGCGTAGTGGATAGGTATCAAAATTCATCATTTCTCACAATCGTCGAAGAAAAGACTGGAGAAAATTGGCCGGTAGTCGGAGAAACTCCATGAATTTTGTCGACCTCTGCGAAGACCTCAACGAGCATTATTACATGGCTTGTTTGTAAAGTGAGTGTGTGATGACTCTTACTGTTGACCGCAATTTACACATTTAATTTCCTCCTCCGATATTTTACATTTTTTGTCACTGACACCATGACAACGGGCAATAGTAATCTGCGCGTGTTAAAGGTAGTGTGCCACCTTTGAAAGATTTCCCATTTTATTTTTCCTAGGATAAGAAGCTTCTGTTTTTACCTAATATCGCCAAAAAAAAATCAAAAATGGGCCTGGAATAGTGCCTTTTCGCCTAAAAGTTTATCGGTTTTTCGATATGTATAACAACTGTAGTGGGCTGAGCTGCAAACAGGCGTCGGCAACAATCGCGAATGCGGCGCACATGTGACAATAAGCAAAGGTCATTATAGAGTTACGACGTACGGGAATGAGTTATCAGCTGTCTAATCGTAGACAACACAATGTCGAGCCTTAAACTGTAAGCCTGTATTGGTATTGTTTCTTTTATTTGGCTGTCGAACATTATTTATGGTTTGAAATATGATTTCATGTATAATAATTGATATGAAAAAGCCGTCTCTTAAGTTATGACCCCATTTCACCACACGCAAGTGGCAGAAATGACAATGATCAGCTGACGCATTTTTCTTGGCCGAAGTCAGAGCGCGCGGCCCGACGCACCACCACCGCACCACAAAGTATGAGCAGAAGCCGCGCCCAAAGCCAGGGCCCCGGTAACGTGAGGTAGCCGAGTCGGTGCAGCGTGCGCTGACCCAAGCCGGGGCCGCAGCTTTGGGCGCGGTCTACCGCATCCCCCCGGGCTATCACATGACACCGGGAGGACGCGCGGCCCCGGCTTGGGTCAGCGCACGCTGCCCCGACTCGGCTACCTCACGTTACCGGGGCCCTGGCTTTGGGCGCGGTCTACCGCACCACCTAACAGGCGTGTTCGAAACCGCAGGAGATGATGATGAACGGGTTTATCGAAACTTGATTGGATGAGCATATCGGTAATAGCGATTTCAGTGTGTGCATTTATTGTTCATAGTGGTGTGAAATGTGGTTGGGGTACGACCGACAACCCGTCGGGGCGAATTTCGCACTGGGGTACTCAAAATTTGAAGAATTTAAGACGTTTCCATGAGTTTTGAAGGTATGGATAAGTTCTAAAAATCCGGTTCTCCTTATCTGGGCCATTAACTCCATACGGTCCAGGAAAGCTGGCACACTACCTTTAAGCTTTTTTCAATTTGGTCCTGAGCGGCGGCATTAATTAGCGAGTTGGGATGGACCATGTTTGGGGTAGGGGCAGTGAGAAGAATAATGCCCTATGTTTGTATGTTTGTATAATGCTCTATGTTTGCCGGACATTGTTATGCTTACATTGCTGTTGCGTGTTCTTATAGTTGACAACTGTTGCATCGTTTTTATTTATTGTTGTTGTTTTGATTTCGATCCTCGCCATCGAAATCTCTGGCAATCGGGCTTTCAGGTACAAACGATGCCAGCGTTCGTTATACCTGCTATCTTCGTTGACCTCAAATATTTTAAACATTGTAATATAACACAAATCCGTATCATGTATTTCATTCGTGAACACAGTTGGTTTCGCCATTTCCCCTCTTTAAAAACCGACAGACATGTTCAAGTCAAGATTTTAGGTACAGGCACACTACAGACTGCAGGCACTACAGCTAGCCACAGTCACTCGTTCGACGGGCTTAAAGGCCGACCTGCCACGGAACAGCGCCCTCGGAGCTGAAGTAGTGGCAGAACGTTTCGCGTACTTGCTCTGCCGCCCTGGTATGGTTGTGGGAGCTGCTGCTTGGCATTCTCGCCAGAGCTGGCACATCGTGTGCCCCGGAGGTCGGTGCGACTGCGTCAGGGGCGTTTTCGGTCGTCATCCCAACGCGCTTCGCATCTTCGCTGCGTCGGAAGTTGTGGAGGATGACGACCGTCATAACGAGCAGCTTGACGTGCTCTGGGTCCACGTTCAGCGGATGGAGGAGCAGCCTCCACGTCTGGGCCAAGATTCCGAAGGCATTTTCGGAGACACGGCGCGCGCGGGATAGGCGGTAGTTGAAGACGCGGCCGCGGTCGCCCATCTGCCCTTCCCTCCGTCCCGGATAAGGCCGCATCAGGTTGGGCAGGAGGGGGAACACTTCGTATCCGACGAGCACGTGCGGAAGCGCCTCTCGGCCGCCCGGTAGTGGGGAAGGCTGTGGCAGCCCGAGGCTCCCGTCCGCCAGTCGCTGCGCCAGTCGGAGGCTCCGGAAGCCGTCACTCTCCCTCCCCGCACTCCCTACCGCGACAAACGCAAAGTTATACATGGCGTCCACGGCGGTCATCAGCACCACCGAAAACTGGTGCTTGTAGTTGAAATACTAGCTACCAGAGTTGGGAGGCGCACGAATCGTCACGTGCTTGCCGTCGATGGCAGCAACACAGTTGGGGAACTGCCACCGCTCCCGGAACTCCCGCTCACTGGCGCGCCACATCTCCGTCGGCTCCGGCAGGTACACCGGACCGAGGACGTCCACGATGGCGCGACAGGTGTACACCGCCGCGCGCGTGGTCGACTCTCCGAGCCGTTAGCTCGGCGCCAGAGCGGAGAACTCCTCTCCCGACGCCAGGTAGCGGAGCGTCACCGCCAGGCGCTGCGGTGCACTGACCGGCTGGCGGAAGGTGGTGGTCGACCGGGTGATTTCGTCTTCAATCCGTGCTTGGAGCAGATCGAAGGCCCCTTGTTGAGTCTGAAGTATTGGAGGTGTCGCTGGGGATCGTTGAGCCGAAGCTCCTGCACTAAATTGGCGTACTCGCCCAGCTCGTCGCGGCGCTGCAGCACGTCGCTGACCCACAGCCTGCGCCGAGCCAGGGGCCTGCGTTGCTTCTTCTTCTTCTTCTTCGTCGCACGTCACGTGGACGCGCCCGCAGGCGCGTCGGACGGGGGCTGGTCGAGCGGCGGCTCGGACCGCCTCACCCGCCGAATGTATTCAACTATCTTGCCGGCCGGCCCGGAGAGGACCTCGTCGAGGGATGGCAGGGGTCCCCCCCAGAGCCGGCGTCTCGTGGTGGCGAATGCTGGGCACTCGGTGAGGAGGTGGCGAACGGTGTCCTCGGCACCGCACTCCCGGCAGAGAGGGTCCGGGGTGAGCTCCAGGCGGTGGAGCGTCGCTCGTGCCAGGGGGCAGTGGCCGGTCCGCAGCTGCGACACGGTCACTTGCCCCCAGCGCGGGAGGTCTTGGAGTCCAGGTGTGGGCTGGGGGTGCGGGTGCCGGTGTGCACGCGTGGCCTGCATTTCCCTGGCGCGCTGCCGTATGGCGGTTCGGGCGCTGGCCAGATCGATGGGCGTCTCCGATTGGGCACACTCGGCCGCCGCACGGTTAGCCAGCCTGTCTGCCGCCTCGTTGCCGGCGATGTCGGCATGGCCTGGGACCCACTGGAGGATGATGGCCGTGTTCTGTTCCCCCAGTGAGCCCATCGCGGCCCAGACGCGCTCGGCGAGGACCAGCTGCTGGGCCTCCGGTCCGCGCTGGAGTAGCTGAAGGCCGGAGAGGGAGTCGGTGCACAGCAGGCATGTCTTGATGCGGCTCCTGGTCTCCCCCGGTTGTGCCAGCAGGCAGGTGAACGCCGCCAACATCGCTGCGAGTTCGGCCCGCATGCTGCTGCAGACCGAGCCCGCCGGTACCAATGTCTCCACTTCGCGGTTCTCCCGGTGCAGCTGGATCAGCGCACCGCCGCCTCCGTCCCTGGTGCCGGACTTGGCGGAGCCGTCGGACCAGATGGTGCAGTCCGGATTGACCATGGCTATGGCCTCGAGGGCGGCAGCTTTCCTCACGGCGGGTGGGTCGTCTCTTCTGGTGGCGCGCGGGAGGGAGAGGCGGAAGGTGACCGCGTCTGCTGGGTTGGTCCACGGCGGCTGTTCCGGGACCAGGGCCAGCGGTTCCCGTGGGAGGTCCGCTAGACCCGCCTCCTTGGCCATCCACTGACTGACCCGCCGGAAGCACGGTTTGAAGGGCAGCGCCGTGTCCTCGCTCGGGGGGTCCGGCGGCGGTTCGCCGCGTCTTCTGGCCTCAGTGCGCGCTCGCTGCCAGGCCTCATGAGCCCTGTGCTTGAGGCGTGGGCGGACGTGTCGCTCGGTGAGGGCTCTGGCGGGGTCTCCTGGCGGCAGTCTGGCGAGTCGCTCCTGCTCCATTGCTGCTATTTCCCAGCCTCTCACTGCGAGTGGTGGCAGGCCGGCCTCGGTGATGAGGGTCTCCGAGTTTGTGAGGCGGATGCAGCCAGTGATCACTCTGGCGCACTTGTGCTGCTCTGCCTCGATCCGGGCCCGCACGGAGGGTGCAGCGTGGGTGGAGTAGAGGGCAGCTCCGTAGTCGGCCACGCTGCGGATGTACGCGATGTAGGCCGCGCGCAGCGTGGCTTGGTCACAGCCGTATGACCTGCCCGCCAGAGCTGTCAGACAGCGTCGGCGCTGTGCCATCCTCTTCTTCACTTCCTCGATGTGGTTGGTGAAAGTGAGCTGGCTGTCCAGGGTCAGCCCCAGGAAGGTCGGGTTCTTCTCGTGCGCGAGCTGGTCGCCTTTGAAGGTCAGTGTCGGGACGACCTTTCCGTTGACCTCCTTGGCGTGTAGCGAGAAGGTGGTGAAGACGCACTTGCTTGGGCTGGCCTCGACCTTCCACTTGTCCAGCCAGCGGGCGACTTGGTCCAGATCCGGTTGTAGCTGGTCGGCGCACGCCTGCAGCGAAGGTCCAGTAGCCAGGAGGGCGGTATCGTCCGCGTAGAGAGAGCGGGTGGTGTTGGAGTTGATGTCTTCATCGAGGTCATTGCAATAGATCAGCCACAGTAGCGGCGCCATCACGCTGCCCTGCGGGAGGCCCTCTTGGAAGACGCGCTGTGATGAGCGGGCGTTTCCCCACCTGACACGAGCACGCCTGTCCGTGAGCAGGGCCTTCACCCACCGCGTGGCGCAGCCAGGGATGCCCATCTTCTCCATCTTGTGGAACAGGCCGTCCCGCCATACACGATCGTAGGCCTTGGCGAAGTCTAGCAAGACTAGGATGGCGCGATGGTGCTTCGGTTGTTCGAAGGCGTCGAAGATCGATTGGGTGACTCGGAAGAGCTGGTCGATCGTGCTGTGTCCCTTGCGGAAGCCGGCCTGGTTCGGGTTCAGCTTCTTGTGTCGCTCCAGCCAGTGTTGGAGCCGGTTCTGCACCAGTCTCTCGGCGAGCTTGCTGATGGTGTTGAGGAGGCTGATTGGCCGGTAGCTGCTTGGGAGGGCCGGCGACTTGCCCTTCTTGGGGATGGCGACTATCTCTGCGGCGCCTGCGTTGCTCCTCTGCCCTCTTCAGTGCCAGCTTGAGGCGCAGTGACGCGGTGGCCAGTTGGAGTGCGTAGGGGTTGTTGGGTGGGTCAGAATCCATGCCTACGCCGTACTAGGTGTTACTTATGACTTTAAAGCACCAAGATAGTGCACGTACTTTCACGTAATGTTGGTTATTATTAACTATTTGCAGTATGACGGAGTCATGGATCAAAGTATCTCAGACGTCAGAGCACTTTGAGCAATGTTTGTTTGCATTTGAATGCCTTCTTATTTTCATTATCAAATAATTCAATATGCTACTAACCTAACTATTTCTTTTCCTTTCTACCTATGCAATTAATTCAGTTTTACCACCCGTTTGAAAATCTCCATAAGTCTATTATTGAAAGGCTGGATTACATTCAGTCTTTTTCAAGATAAATTATACAAATATTTATTATTTCCGCTCTTGGAATTCGGTTACAACATTTCAGGCGATATTTTAACCCGCGCCCTGCTGGGGGGAAGGTGTTTGAACACCCCCCCTTGTGGTTTTTCGCGAATATCTCAAAAACGGCGGCGCGGAGCGCCGCCGTTTTTGGTACACCTTATCATACATCAATTCTACACATGTTGTGAAAATTTCAGACCAAGGTCATTCAAGGTCAGGTCACCAGGTCACTTGAAGTGACCTCACCTCATAAAAACTTTCAATGTCTGTCATAGCTACACCGAGTGACCGATCGCTTTGAAACTTTCAGCGATTGCTAAGGGCAATAGCATGTACAAAATGTATATCTCAGAATTTTGATATCGATGACCTAAGGTCAGGTCAATTTTGCGACCTCCCCATTATAAGTCAATGGGAGAAAATTTAAATGAGCCTCTTTTGGATGAAAGACATTATAAACACTCCCAAACACCGAATTACAAGTGTTTTAGACACACTGAACTTGAAAATGGTGTCCGTGACCCTTGTTTATGCCCTGAGGTCATCTCAGGTCACGAATGGTATCTAACAGTTTTTTCGCAAATAACTTTTGATAGAGGCATTCTAGAGCGATGAAAACGCCTTAGATGTGTTCAGCTCGACGATACGGATCGACTGATATGCAACATGACCCTTTCCGGTCAGGTCATGACCTTGACCTGAGGTCAAATTTTCAAGTTGACCCTTCAAGGTCAAGTTATAGTTCATTCGATGCGTCTTGACGAGAGGAACACGATGGCGGTAAAAATAAGCTCGCACAAGGCTTGGGTCAAAAGTTATTGCAGAAAAACTGTTTTCGAAAAAATCTGCTATTTTTGCAGTTTTTGCCCCCTGCAGGCAAAACCGTTGACGTTAGGTCAAATCTGAGAGAATTACTCAGAAAGGGCGTTAATAGGGCTATCGAATGCGCTTTTCCGCGGCGCTGTAGCTCTATTGGTTCCCGAGTTATGCGTTGGCTTCTTGGAAATTTTCGACATTCGACCTGGAAATCGGCGAAATTTTGCCTTCAATGACCTCTGGTGACCTGACCTTTGCCCTGACCAAAAAATTGACCGAAGTGATTTCGTCATTATTTTTGACGCTCTTTCGAACGCCGCCTTCCGCGTATCGCTACGTGGCCCAGGAGCCGAGTTAGAAGGGGGGGGTGTTCAAACACCCCCCCCCCCCCCCAGCAGGGCGTGGAAATCCAGGACCCCCAACAGGGCGCGGGTTAACGACGATATTTCGGCTCCAAGCATTTCGGTCATTCGGCCGATATTAAGACTCGCGCGAGAAAATCGCTGCTGTAACGGCCGAATGAACCGACCGAATGGCTAGTGTGCGGTGGCCTTTAGTGTTCCCACCAGTATGCAGCCCCTCTCGAAGTTTGGTAAGCTTGCCTGCCTTTACCCGCTGAAGGCGGCTACCCATCTGTGTTCGGTCACGACTTAGCTGGGTTGACATGTGACTATGTGACTAATGATATGTGACTGACTTGTGAATATCTCGTGTATCAAAAAAAAATGTATTAAAAAAAGAGGCAAAAGAAAGAAAGAAATATAAAAAATAAAATAAAATAGAAAAAGAAAGAAAGAAGAAACAGAAAAAGCCCTAAAAAAGAAATAAAAAAATAATATGGAAAGAAAACAAAATGTGTGATTGTATCTTGTATGTGTGTGCTTGTATATTGTCTGTTAAAATGTGTAGAAATAATACCTTCCCCCACCCCCTCCCCTGTAAACAACGGACTGAGCGATACGCCAACAAAAAATGCAACGCCGTGTGCGTACTCAACTTGAGAAAAGCACCAGCACGGCCGATATCGCCTCCGGCGGCAGGCCGACGCAAACAACGAACGAACGAAAGCGCCAAGTGGCGCTGGAAGATGCACGCGCTCAAACGGCGCTCCGTCCACTCTGTCCTACTCGGTGGACAGATCCTACAGGTGGACAATCGCGAGGCCTATCTAACGTCAGTGCTCGAAAACTATCCCGCTCTGGTAGACAGTCTGCAGGCCATAGCGGGTGACCGCACCACCCGCCCGCCAACGGCAAGCACAGCCAATGGCTTCGCCCACCTGATGCTCCAGTTCAGGTTCTTCTTTGGCGTCCGCCTGGCCGCCACTGTCCATCGAGCGAAGGAGCTCGGCGTAGACGACCCGAGGAGCATCCGACAGAGTCGACCTCCCCGCCGCCTGGACGACGGTGCGCCTCCCGCTCACCCGGCCACGCCCCGTGACGCATGCCGACGGGTCTACTACGAGACCTTGGACAGGCTCTTGGCGTCCATCGAGTCTCGCTATGCCCACGGCGACCAGCAGCTACTGGTCGTGGCGGAGAGGGCGCTCCTGACGGGCGACGCGGCCGATATCGCACGGGCAGCCGCTTCATTCGGTTTGGGAGAACGAGAACGGACCTGTCTGCACGTGCAGATGCTCCGGGACATCTGCAAGCAGCGCGGCATCGCGCTACGCTCGCTCTCTGATGTCAGCGCGCTGCAGGACGCCAGCATCCGCACACTCCTGCCTGACTGCGTGACACTCGTCAAGCTACTGCTGACGGCTCCAGCGACATTGTGCACGGCAGAGCGCAGCTTTAGTGTGCTGCGGCGCCTAAAAAAAAACTGGCTTCGCTCTACCATCAGCCAGGAGTGACTCAGTCAGGCGGCCGTGCAGGCCAGCTACCCTGAAAAGGTGGACGCGCTGGACATCGAGAGAGAAATGCGCGAGTTCGCAGCTCAGACCGCCCAAAGAGTGAACGCCTTCGGCAGGTGGTGAACAGGTGGCTGGAGGTCAGAGGAGCGGGCCGGGACTCCTGATGAGGTGCTGACTGCTGAGTCAGCTGCTACTTGTCCATGCGACCTGTTCCTTAACGTTCCTCACTGGTCCTTGGATCTTGTGACCCTCAGATTGAAATAAATAACGGGTGTCGGGTGCAGAAAAGGACTAAATGAATTATTTTTGACGGCGTGCGGAGTGTCTAACTTAGTAAGGCGGAGGCTGAGTGCCAAAGTACAACAAGCGATGACACGAGGGATTGCCGTATGCAAGGGGTAGACCTGTATGATAAATTTATTTCCGCCTGAAAGTATGATGGAGAGCATGTGTTCTGTTCATAACAACGCCGCAACGACTGAGTCCGTCCCTGGGGTGGGCAGGTCAGTGGGCCATGTCACACAGCGCCCTGCACAGTCACACCGGAGAGGACATACTACCATTATTTTTTTCACCACCTAAAAGCGTTTGCTTCAGTTTTTGTCCATGACAAAGAAAAAGTGACCTAAAACCGGTGAGAAAACCAGATTTGGGGGTACATACATGCGTGTGAAATGCATGACGTTTCTACGAAATTCGAAATAAGAGTTGTCGGCGCAAAATGTGCTTAATTGTTCACAACACGTAATATTTCAGCTACTGACCTTTTTCAAACGCACATAGGTATGCTTAAAAGAGATATGCACGTAGCCGAAGGTTTGTTAACAATGTTAAAATTATTCGAATTGTTTTTCTATTGTAAAACAAGTCTGAGTACCCTGACAATCTTGCCAAAGCTGCCTAAGATCAGTAAAAATTGATACCAAAGGAAACGGCAGCTTCAAAATTCTAATTTTTTTTAGGGTTTCTCGTGGGCCAGGTGATCTAGGTTCTGGTATGGGTCTCCTACGGGAACCATCTGGTGCACGTGCCACGTATGCATATCTCAAGCAGACCTATATGCGTTTGAAAAGGACAAGTGGCTGAAATATTACGTTTTGTTATCAATGAAGTACATTCTGCAGCATAAACTTTTTTCAAATATGGAAGAAAAGTCATGCACTTATGCATGAAAAAATATAAAAAACAATAAAAACAAAAGAAGTTAAACTTACTGATGTAAGTCCTTATCTCTCGCCCGCATTGGTGTTTTGCCAGCCGCAAACGTAAAGGGGGGGGGGGGTCCATTGGACCCCTTGCCGTTTCGTCCCTGGTCGAGCTTCGCGGGAAAAACGAGCGTGTTGCCCGTGACGAGAGGTAACCGATGATACACAATTAAAACGCCCTAGGTCATTGGTTGACCTTCCAGGTCAGGTCAATGACCCAAAGGAAGGTCAACCAATGACCCAAAATTCGGGAAAATTGGGACCTGTTAGTTGGAACGTCGTTACAGGTGAAGTGCCACCTTCGTAAAATATGAACTATGAAGATATCGTTGCTTTTCATTTTGACATTATTATTTTTCATTTTCTTTTTAAATTTGGTGCGAGAAGTGCATAGTATGTTTGTACTCTATCGCACCTTCTGTATGATGTCATAGCGATGACGTCACACTCAAGTCAATCAGCCTTGAGAAGACAGACTCGTCGGATTGTGTCAGATTAGCTTGAAAGTTGAGCTGATTGGAGCTGATTGGTTAAAAACCAAAGCCTCGCCGCGGGTGGCTGTATTACAGGATAAGAACGCATTCCTGGCATATTTTCTTTAAAAATTGCTTATGCCTACGAATGGAGGCCGAAATCGCCGTAAGGAGGCAGACTCTCGGGGTTTTCGGACACGGGCTACGAGATGGCTAATCTCAGTTTCAAACCCCATGTTAAAGTGACCCTTTTCCTTTAAGTATGCTGCTATAGGTTTTTCGGGGTGCTGATCACGAATATCATGCTAGTTTTGATCACAGATGATGTCTTCATGCATCTAAGCCAGGTCGGGTCAGGTCAGGTGAGGTCAACCAGTAGGGGTCCCGCCGGATATTCGTAGTAGAAGTCAGCCGCCTCTGATAGCTTTGTAATTTGTTATGAAGGCACTAAAACTACTTCGCACATGTTGAAATGGCTGCTAAATTCGAATTCAGCTCCAAAAACTAACCTAAAAACATGTAGAACTCGAAAAAGTGTAAAAGGTCAATGACCTGACCTGACCTTCCGGTGACCTTGACACCCACCCTAATGCATGGAAGCAACATCATATCACATGTTGAACGCTTGAGACCACGATAAGACTGCAACCGCGCGGCTAAAGAGAGCCGACATGTGCCGAATCGCGATTCCGGCCAGACATGGTCTCGAAAAGAAGATCACAAATAAAAGGTCGTTCGGGTCAGCGTCATGAAATTATAAGGGTATGTGTAAAGTTGATAAACGCGTGGGAACTGAAAGTTTTGTCGCGATCATCCGCTTTTTACGTGAGTTAGCGAAAAATCTAAGGGGGGGGGGGGTCCGTTCCCCCCTCTATACGGGCGATGGCTATATTCTACATTTATGTATATTGAGCATCGTATCGACGGTTAGAGGGCCTTGGTATCGACCTAGGCCAGACAAGTACATATACATCAACATGAATGTCGATTACGCGTATTTTCCATTGGAAGCGCGTGCATCTACAAGCGCACGTATCCCCCGATGCGCGTCCGTCCGAACCGAATACAAACGCCGTTTCCACGGCAAAATGCTTATCTATTATCTACCGTGCTTTTCCAGCCGCAACAAAGCTTGAGGTCTTCAAAGGCAAAAAGCGTATCGACGTTACGCGTTCAGGGTTAGCCTAGATACTCGTTTTTTTTTTCTTTGGACAAGCGCATGTGCCGCTCGAGACATTCCCCAGGCAAACCACCTTAAGCACAATTATATCAATATAATTAATATTTCAGTAAAACATGTCATGTTATGCGATAAGTACGAGTCATTCTCTTTCTTTTGATATATACTTTATGTAAGATGCGCTACAATACATGCCGAATTACCACCAAACATGAAAAACGTCCTCCTGTAAAGTTCCGTAAATGCTAGTTACGTGCTTTTATCTTTGGACGGCAGATATGCTCTCCTATATGTCTGTATGCATTTTGTCGTCTGCAGTCTGCAGTTGAGTGGGGTCATAGATCCAGCACTAAGACCCACGCACGTCTGTCAGTTTTCGGCCGGCCGGAGTCACTTGCCCCACATCCCCCAGCCAGTCGCGCCACAGCACATCAGCGACCGAGATTGGATCACGCCCGCGGCCCGTTACAGCTGCAGTCGCGGCCACCACGCTCAGGTCAGACAGACCATCCCCTCCCCGCCTGCCCAGCAGCAGCCGCCGCCGCCGCACAGCCATGTAGCTGCGAGCTGCTAAAAGGTTAACCAGTATCCCCGCCGGGTTCCGGACAAAAAGTCAAATGATAAGGTAAAAGGATGATTTGTCAACAGACATTACGTCAAAAGCAAGAAGTCAAAAAGCTTTAAAGTCAACAGGTAAAAGGTCAACAAAGAGGAAAGTCAAACGACAAAAAGTCAAAACGGACAAAACGTCAACGGATAAGGTGAAATTGCCAAAAAGTCAACTAACATAGAAGTCAAAAGACGAAAAGTCAAATGGACATAAGGTCAAAAGACAAAAAGTAAAAACGGCAAAAAGTCATTGCCAAAAAGTAAAAAGGACAAAAGTCGAAAGACAAAAAGTGAACAGGACATAAAATCAACCCCCCCCCCAAAAAAAAACTTAAGGACAGAAAGTCAAAAAACAAGTCAACAGACAACAGAACATTAAGTCAATCAAAAAGTCAAAAGGTCAACAAGTCAAAAAGACGTAGTCAAAGTCCAATAAGTCAAAAGGACAAAAAATCAAAGGACAAAAAGTCAAAGGGGTCAAAAGGACAAAGTGAAGAGGGCAAAAGTCAAAAGACGAAAAGTCAACAGGACATAAAGTCAAATTACGAAAAATCCAAAGGAAAAAGTCAAAATCCAAAAACTCAAAAGGACAAGTCAAAGAGACAAAGTCAATGACACCTGGATCATCAGTCGTTACATACATGAGATAATTTGTCACAATCCTGAAAGAATTAGGTGGTTTCGACTCGTTTACTCTAAGCAGGAGGCATTTCAATATTTTCCCGTAGGCTCCTAATGTAAATGTCACGAATCTGACTTGACCTCAGGTTAGAGATATAGAAATTCTGAAGCATACAAATTGCACATACTGATACCCGAATGAAAACTTGAAGAACGAAACTTGTTCCTTGTAAAACTCTAGTCATCTAGCGTAATTGTAAACTTGTGCGGGGGGGGGGTCACAAGGTGGGGTCAACAAACCCGCTCTAGTGACTCGACCTGGCCCGGCATTTTTACCAGAATGTGCGCAATGAATGTTTTGGAAAAGCAGGGACGTAGCCAAGGGGGGGCGGAGGGGGCGCCCGCCCCTCCCTTGGGGTTTTCAGGAGGCCCCCCGAAAGGATTCAGGCCAACGTGGGCCGAAGGCCCACGTTGGCCTGAATCCTTTCGGCCTGAATCCAACGTGGGCCGAAGGCCTACGTTGCCCAAAATCACGTCGGAGGCGAACGAAATTCACGCGGGAATCTAAAAAATGACGTCAGAACAATGACGTCAGAACAATCAGGGCCCTCTGACCAGCCTGACAAGTGACAGCTAGGGCCCTTCTCATCTCCTGTGAATAACCACTAGTGTGTGTCTGACCGCTAGGGCCCCTCTGACTACTCAGTAGAGAGGAGGCCCTCTGTGGGTAGGAGGCCCTGTGTAGAGAGGAGGCCACCTTAGAGAGGAGACCCCCTGTAGAGAGGAGGCCCTCTGCAAAAAGGAGGCCCTCTGTAAAAAAGAGGCACTCTGTAAAAAGGAGGCCCTCTGTAGAGAGCAGGCCCTCTGTAAAGAGGAAACCGTCTGAAATAAGAAGGCCCTTTGAAGAGAGGAGGCCCTCTAGAGAGGAGATCGTCTGAAGAGAGGAGGCCCTCTGTAGAGAGGAGATCGTCTGAAGAGAGGAGGCCCTCTGTAGAGGAGGACTCCCTCAGTAGAAAGGAGGTCCTCTCAAGGTAGGAGGCCCTCAGTAGAGTGAAGGCCCTCTGAAGAGAGGAGGCCCTTTGCAGAGATGAGGTCCTCTGTATAGAGGAGGTCCTGTGTAGAGACGAGACTCTGAAGAGAGGAGGCCCTACATAGATAGGAAGCCCTCTGTAGAGAGGAGGTCCCTGTAGAGACTAGAGAGGAGGCCCTCTGTAGAGAGGATGCCCTCTGTAAAGGAGGCCCTCTGGAGAGAAAGACACCCTCAGCAGAGAGGAGGCCCTCTGTAGATAAGAGGCAATCTGCAGAGAGGAAGCCCTCTGTAGATAAGAGGCCCTCTGTGGGCAGGAGGCCTCCGGTAGTCAAAGACAACGTCGTATATTAAGTACATGGAGTGGAGGCTCACTGTAAGCAAATTACCTTCTGGCTTCTGTTCCCTGCTACTCTCTATAGAGAGTTGTCAGTTCTCACTATAGTGAGAACTGAGAACTCAGGAAACTGTACAGAATAGACTCCCAACTGCGTCGCCGCCCACTGTAGGAAGGGACAGGGGAGGAGGTCCTCGGTAAACAGAAGGCCCTATCCTATGTAGACAAATTATAATTTGTATAAATGCGGTCAGAGAAATCATGCCGGGTGCAGTCAACGGTTTTGCCGTCAATGGTTTTACCTGCAGTGGCCGCAAAAACTGCCAAAATAGCCGATATTTTCGGAAACCAGTTTTCGGCAATAACTTTCGTCTCAAAATTTGCACGAACTTCCCTTTACCAACATCGTGTTCCTCTCGTCAAGATGGATGGAATGAACTATCAATTGACCTTGAAAGGTCAACTTGAAAATTTGGCCTCAGGTCAAGGTCATGACCTGACCGATAAGGGCTAAGTTCCATATCAGTCCATCCGTATCGTCGAGCCAAACACAACTAAGGTGTATTCATCGCTCTAGCATGCCTCTATCAAAAGTTATTCGCGAAAAACACCATGTCAGATACCATTGGTGACCTGAGATGACCTCAGGGCTATAAAAAGGGGTCACGGGTGCCATTTTCATGTTCAGTGTGTCAAAGATAAGATAATTCAGTGTTTTAGAGTGTTTATAATGACTTCCGTCTGAAAAGGCGACTTTCAATTTAAGGTCGCAAAATTGACCTGACCTTATCTCATCGATATCAAAATTCCAAGACATACATTTTTTTTGCATTTTGTCGCTCTTGTGCATTTGCATCTCTGAAAGTTTCAAAGCGTTTGATCACTCCGTGTAGCTTTGGCAGACATTGAAACTTTTTATGTAGTGAGGTCATTTGACCTGACCTGGTGACCTGACTTTTAGTGACCAGGGTCTGAAATTTTCATAACATATGTAGAAATGATGTAGGATAAAGTGTGCCGCGCCGCCGTTTTTGAGATATTCACGGTAAACTGCAGGGGGTTTTTAACACCCCCCCCCCCCCGGCAGGGCGCGGGTTAATGCATGAACACAGCAGCCCATTTCTGTAATATATAGGTACCTGTGGCTGTGTTGGTATTTTTGCGATGGATGCAATTACCCAAACCATTTATCAGACCGTGGTGATATTCCCATAGCCATGCTTCGCACAACTCATAATAATTTATTTGACCGGGAAATTAATATATACCTATCCATCGATTGTTTGTTTCATCTACGGCGTAAATGAAGCAAACCACCTGGACCTAGGAAAATTTACTAACGAAACCATGTTTTACTTACAGCAAGTAAACGTGGCATCATTCACACAAAAAAAAAAATGATAACCGTATAGTTTCAATCTTGCAGACGTCAGTCAGGTCAGAATCGTGACAAGCCTATTGGAAAATATAATGAACTGTGTCCTTCTTCGAGAAAACGAGTCAAAACCACCCAATTCTTTCTGAATTACGTCAGATTATCTTATCTGTAAGAACCCAGGTGGCATTTACTGACAGGGGCACCGGGAAGGATCATCTGAGGTGAGGTGAGGTCATCAACAGTTTTTAGCCAATAAATCACGACATGATGGGGCTAAATAGTTGTTAGTGTACCAAACCGTTCGCCTGGTCATGACGCGCCGATTGGTACCCAGCGTGACCTTCCTAGGTCAGATTTTGAAGTTGACCTATCTACATGTAGGTCGTTATAAACCATGCTATTTGTTATGACCTCTGGCGACCTCAATATTGACCTGACCCAAAAAAGTTGTTTACAAAAGTTGTAAGTCGTTCAACGAACTATCAAACGCCGTTGCCGTTTGTCGCTACGATTCGTGCTTTTCGAGTTCTGACGGGGGCCAAAAAGGCCCCCGCCCGATTCAGAGTCTTTCAGAGCCCGCCCGGAATACGGTTAAGCGCTTGAACGATATATGATAATACACCAAGTGTTACTCTGACCGTCATCCAGTATCCACCCATTCCTCGCAGATCCTCCCCCTCCTGCTGCGGTCCGGCCGCCGCCGCCGCCGCCGCCGGCGCCCGAGTTTTTTTTTTTTTTTTTTGCCAGTTACCATGCCACTCGGAGACTTGTGATATGCGTATGCTTAAGAATAAAGAAGCATACCAGTGCGCTGGCCATATGAAAGCTGAACAAAAGTCTGCATTATGTTGTATATATAATTATGTAGGCATGAGACCCTCTGTAGAAAGGAGGCCCCTTTAGGGAGGAGGCCCTCTGTGGAAAGGAGGCCCCCGGAATTCCTCCGCCCCTCCCTTGGCCAAATCCTAGCTACGTGCCTGTGGAAAAGTAACCGAGTATGAGCTGAAAGCATTGCGGCGTATGACAATTGCACAATAAAAACCTGAGGGGGGCCTCCCCTCACGGAATAGGGTTCCACTCCCCTCACGGAATAGGGTTAACTAACGTGTCCATCAGAGCCAGACACGGCCTGCCCTGTAACGCGACCACTGCCACCGACCGCAGGCCATCCACGTCAGGAGCAAATAGCGAAAGCCTGAACGGCTTGAACCGCGTTTTCACTATCTGTCGGCCTTGGAGACGGTCGCTACTGGGACGGGGATCTTTACCCTCGTGAATAGTTTCTACGTTTTTATGCTTCCCGTGTGTACAGTAGGTCTACTAAAAAAGTCCCCCGCTCCAGAGGCGGCCGGCCGGCCGAACCCCCGGATTCCAGCCCCGACTCAATTGCGCAGGCCGCGGCAGCGACACAGGTCAGGTCGCGGCGCCCGGCGAGTGGGTCAGTTGGCGGCGGCCGGCCGTGGAGTGAGGACGCCGTGTGTGGGGCGCAGAGATGCCGCAGTGCAGAGGAGGGGGAAGATAGCGACTCTGCACTATGCCGGAAATGATGCCTTTGTGATCTAAATTAAACACCTGCAGACGCAGTGCATATCCTCCCTCGCCCCATTCCTATTTTATCATAATCCTTCAATAATCCGTAATGAGTAATGAGCATTCAACGCAAGCAAACAAAACAACCCGTTTAGCGGCGACATCATCTCGGATAAAAAGCGACAGTGATAATTGAAATAGACTTAGCGCGAGGGCAAATCGAAGGGTATATATGTATCACATACCGAGTATTTTATTCCCATCTAGCAAATCAAGATTGGAGATCTTGTCCAACAAGTCAGCGGCCGTTCTAGACACAGATAAATGCTTTGTTTTCGGTCGCATCATTATCTGCAATAATTCGAAGCGAGGTTTAACCCTCGCCTGCCGAGAAGAAGGGGTGAATGCCGCCACCATGTATTTTTTGCGGTTGCTCAAAGCACACTGATGATAGAAGGCTGACATTTCATACGCCTTGCATTTAATTCAAGCCGGATCATTTGACATCAACCACGTTTTCATGGCGTCTTAAGTAAATCTCTGCACGGTTGTCGGTTATAAAATGATGCAAATCCGCAATGCACTTAGTGTCATATAAGCATAATGGGGAAATATGGAAACTGTTAATTTGGATCTAAAATTATGCCTCAAGCACTTCAAATCGTGACTTCATACATTCTTGGCAAGGTTTAATGCTTCACTTTTGCATTGTTCACCTTGCGTGACGTCATTTATGACGTCACTAGGACTAGGGTGATAGGAGTGCTTCGTCAATAACTCCCGATCAAAATGAGCTAGCCAGTCGGGACAGCCATCAATGGACTTTTATGCAGCATATCCTCCTTTCAACAGCTTCGTGACCTGTGTTGCCCTAACATGACATTGACCTCAGGTAAACATCCTAAATTGTTTTCACCTAAACAAAAAAGCGTATAAATCGACGCGTCTGAGAACAGAAAACACGATTGTATCAAAATGACGATAATGCGACCATTTTTGCGAAGTTATTTACCAAAAACCGATCGAATGCCTTGGGACCCTTGACCTGCCCTAAGAGGTCACTGATATTTTAAAATCGGGTACCAGTCGCTGCGTCACGTAACGAAGCCAACGCTCGTTTTTTCCGCGAAGCTCTAGCAGCTAGCTCAATCATACCTGAGTTAAACATGGGGTTGGGGGAGCGCTCCCTTCTCACTCGCTATTTGGCCGGGATAGTGTTTGAAATTATTGTTAAAATCTAGCATTTTAAGATTTCAAATGACCCATTTTCCCGCCCAAGTCTTTCAATTCAAGGTCATAACACCATGTCACGTCAAGTGACCTTACCTCAAGGAAAGTTCCTGTGCTCATCATATCTAAATACACCGACTAACCGATCGCTTTAGAACTTTCAGCGATTTCAATGGGCAACACTATATGCATTTGAAACGTTTACTTTGCAAGTTTGACATTGTTGACAGAAAGGCCGGGTCAATTTTGAGATCGCTCAAGTCAATGGGAGAAAATTGAACTGTGACATAACTAAGCTCTGGTGTAAAAATTATTGGGTTGTGCGAGACAGCCACAGTGATCTGCGGAGGCGAGACTGTTCCCGTGGGACGATTGCCCTGTCGGGACAGTCCAGCCGTCTCCCAAACGGTCACCCGAAGAGGATTATGTGTCCTGGAATGGATCCGACATCAACTACAGGTTGGCTGGTGGGGTGACCTCCAGTCCAGAGAGGGAAGCATGAAGACTAGGGGCGATGCGGATTGTTTTTTCCTGAGGATAGCGAGGACGGAAGGAATCTAGCACCCTTGACCCTTCCTCATACTGAACGTATCTCAATCGTTTTTTTCTCCACATCGTCAATGTGTCATGAATAAAAATATGAAATCTGGGAGGATAAATTAAATATAGAAATTGTGGCCAACAGAACAATATCAGTTGCGTTCAACATACTCGTAAGCATGATCTTACACCCAGCTTACATATGAGCCATGTAATAATTATTTTTGATAGACATGCTTAAGTTATGAAATCATCTGAAATGTTTGTAAAGTTCCACGATACGGATCTAATATCCTGCTATGCATCATGACAATTTCTGGTCAGGTCATGTCTTCGAACAATAGGCCAAATTTTTCAAATGACCTTTAAAGATCAACTTTTGATTCATTCGAAGCGTTTTGATAAGAGGAACACGAGGCTGGTAAAATTAATTTCAAGCAAGTTTTAAGCTAAAAACTTTTAAGTGTTTGTGGAAAAGCAATTGGTTTTCTCATAATACCGATGGTGGCAGTTGCTGTTATTTACGTGCTAAGCCGTTCACCTTAATTAAATCTGACAATATTATTCAGACAGCGGTAAACGAGCTGATTGTTGTATTAGGTTAGGCTCGGTCGATTTCAGAGTGGGAAGGATGACAGGAATTATGGGGAGACAGGGGGCCCGGGCGGGAGTCCTGGACCTCATGCTCCGCTGGGGACGAGCCCATCACGTGGGTTGGATTGCCCTGACACATGGATAGCCCTGGGCGGTGTTTCACGGCCCCGCGTTGCAGCACGCTGCGCTGCGCTGCTGCATTGTTGCGGCGGTTGATATGAATTCGGCTCCACGCTAGCGTTGCGAGCTTCCGAGTCTGTTGATGTTTCCATGGAAATTGGAAACCCAATGCACCGGTGCGCGCAACGCACCCTGTCCAAGCAAAATTTTACCACCGATGACCTCTGGTGCCATGACCTCTGGCTCTAACCCGATCTAAAATTGGCAGAAGTATTCTTCTTCTTCTTCTTTTTGCTATTTTTGACGCTACTTCGAATGCCACTTAAATGTCCAAAGCTGAGGTATAAGATTGATGCTCAATCCCCATTTCCCCTCCAACAGGGCGTGAAAGTCTAAGGCATTCCTGTGGGGCACGGGCTAACAATGAGTATCTCATAATCATTGTGGCCAGGCCATGAACATCTACTGCCATTCTTTAACACCGGTTTCGCTGCGCTGAGCGGTGGCCGTCCCGTTTGTTGGATTCTACAGCTGGCTGGCGGAAAGCGTTACCGGCCGCCCGTCCACCGCCCGCGGGCCGGACCGAGCGGTCCCGCTGACCCTACCTGACCTGATACCGGCGCGATACGGGACAGGCATACGGAGGTTCGGCTCAGCGAAGGCAGCGCCCACTGGTGCCGGGGACTTTTTTAATAGACCTACTGTACATTAAAAAATCAATGACCTATAGATTTTTCTTTACTATACTGGCGATGCCATTGCTGCAATAAAAATTATAAAATAAACAAATCAATAAATAAAAACTAGAAAACGTTACATGCAGAGATTAACACACATCACCATGTATTATTAAAACACATTTTGCCGATAACAGTGTCGGGCGAACAATGGCACGAACAGAACAGTAGGCACGTTGTCTTTGGGAGCTGCTCCCAGTGCCTCGTGTTGGCACAACAAATGTTTTAAACTTGGCTGCGATGAAGTGCATCATGCACGTTTTTTACGGAATGCATTCACAACGGCAATGCCCATATCGGAATCGGGGTGTAAGCGCATGTATAGTCGACTACAGAATGATGTTCCACTCCTCAGAAGCTATCAGTTGACCGGAGCGCTAAGTTGTGCCGTTTATCACGCAATTAATTTAGCGTGTCGATTGTGAGCATTGTACCACTCCAGGCAAAATTGCCTGTGAAAAGTGGAATATCATTCTGTAGTCGACTATACTTTACCACAACTTCGATGAAAACACCCACGCTTATCACTCTGCAC
Source organism: Amphibalanus amphitrite (assembly GCF_019059575.1). Lineage (NCBI taxonomy): Eukaryota > Metazoa > Arthropoda > Thecostraca > Balanomorpha > Balanidae > Amphibalanus > Amphibalanus amphitrite. The sequence continues at coordinate 116,770 of NW_024882548.1, forward strand.
CACGCTGCCACTCAGCTTACATTGTGTAGTTGTGAGCCAGGCCCATGTCACTCCACTTTTGATGACATCATAAGGGGGCCTCAGGACAATTAATGGCGCGGTGCGCCACAATCGCTCCCAAGCTACTGGTCAACAGCTGCCATTTTTGAAAATATTATTTTGAAATAAAGTTTCAAGTAATGAAAATATTGTAATGAAGTTGTAACTTAAATCTATACCATATCTAAAAACTTACTGAAAAATGATTTATCCATAGTAAAAATATAAGCTCGATGCGTTTTTACGTTGCTTTCCTGCTGCTGCAGAGGGTTTTTAAATCGTCTATATCTTCAAAACCGGCCATTTCTTAGCATATTGCTGCTCTTTTTTGTCGCTGGAAAATTAGTTGGGCTTTCCATTGACATCAACGGCTGAGCGGTATGTGCAGAGTGCCATCAATAATCTTCAAATGAAGTTAGTCATTTTTACGTTGCAAAGGAATGGAGTACCCCTTGCGAGCATCAGGGATGACGTCACTCAGGATCTGTCTCTGATTGGTCGGCGGGGGAGTGACTGTACCTTCTATAGATGGCCTTGTTGTGAGCGACAGCCCGCAGAAACTCAACGTGTTGTGAAATGCCCTCCGTCCCTTCAGTCCACCAGCCTCGTCAGCGTCTCGGTCAGCTTGGCCTGCTGGAGCTTTTTGCTGGGCGGGAGAGCCCCGGCCACCACCCGATCAATCTCACCCGGCCAGTGGTCCTCCTCCTGACGCAGCCGTTGCAGGAGGCGGTGTATGTTGGGATTCGCACAGTCCACCACACCCCTAACCCTCCTGTGCCAGCCTTCGATGTTATTCGTCGTTCTTGCACGCACGGCGGCTATGCGGTGCAGTCGGCGCGCAGCGGGCGGCGGCCGGGAACCGGGTGGCCCGGCGTGGGTCAGTCGCCGACCGGAGACGCGAGCTGCGGCGTACTTGTACCGACTTAGTTAAAGTGACCAACCATCCCACCTTAAAGGGACTATCCCACCTTCAAAAAATGTACCATTTAGGATTCGGAAATGTTACTCATGATATTGTGACGAATTCTGCAAGTTTTTACGCGTTTTCATTGTATACTTTTTTGAGATATTGCGACTTTTATATTTCATCGTGACGTCATTTAGATCGGATCTGTGACGTAATGAAGGATTTACTTAATGTCAATGTGGAGGAAATTTGGCAGCAAATCTAGGTATTTGCTCTCAAATATGACGCGGCTCATACAATAACAATTACAAGATTTCCCCGGCGCCGATTTCAACTTATTCGTAAAACAGGTCGAACACGTGAAACGGCTGATGACGTCATCAAATGGCCGTTAATAGTTAAGAGATGGGGCCTTAGCTAAGGCCCACTTTTCAAATGAAGGGAACGAATTTCTTTAACACCACGAAACTGAGGATATTGCGACCAGGATATATAGTGGTTTCTGAACCTGGCCGCCAACTTGGCTATCTCAACTAAGAACTAATGCAAAGTTGGGACAGTCGGAGTCCCTTTAACATAAGTTTTGAGTTGAGATAGCCAAATTGGTGGCCATGGCCTGAAAATACCGGTTTGGGCACTCACAACATCGAAATATGCTTTAATTCGGAGATATGAAATTTCAATCTTTAAAGAAAATGCACTAGATTCGCATTAATAATTATTCTAAGCCACACTTCGGAGTCGATCGATCGTTGTGTATTCGTTAAAAAGCTAACAGTTTCGGATCATCTCGATCCCTTTTCAAAGCTATTATGAAAACACACAATGACAGCACCATGGATGAGATAATAATGGATTGGTGTCTTCGCAGTTTTTGGCGACATGGAGCTCAGGCCTGCCATCTAGCGGGAGAATTGTCGTAAGTTAGGAGCAAGCCGAGTGAACGCCGCTGATTAGCATTGTGACACACGGGAGTGTGGTGTAGAAGCAGGCTTGTTGTGCAATTTTTCAAAAGGTTATGTTTTTATATGTCAGTAAAAGTGAAGAAATTAATAGATTTATGTGCAGGGTCAGTAATAAGATAAGCAGTTCCATGTTATTTCCTCATTAAATCGTGAAACAGGGAGTTATTGGAGACTTCGCCAGCACGTGTCGTTTTCGCTATTTTTCACATGAGTCTTTACTCGGCCTAAATCAAACAAATTGTCCCCGATCAAAGAACAAAACGAACGTAACTACTATCTATAAATCTAACGAAAATGTTAAACGGAATTGCTAACGTCATTACCGCTCAATATGTCATTCAAAACGCTCTATGAAAAGGACCCAACCAGCGCTGCGTACTGCGTAGTCGATGAAATTTCAGTGACTTTGGCTCCAACTCCGATTCCGGTATTCAAATATCGACTCCGACTCCTCCGGGCAGAACTGTGGATTCACACAGAGTCCGACTCTGACTCCGACTCTGCAGCCCTGGTAAGTCTGTGGAGTCGATGACTTTTCGGTGACGTTCGAGTCATACTCCGACTACAGCTTTTAAAAATTAACCGACTCCAAGTCGGAACAGAATCACTGGCTCTGACTACAATTCCGTAGCCGTGGCCCAAGATAGCCGCCTAAAACAACTTTAATCTGTGATCTTCTTCGTACATTGTTATGTCATTTTAAACAAGGAATGGAAAAGGGAGACGAAGCCTTCACAAACAGGGATCTCCTGTTGCGGATCAATCAGTTGCTGGAACAGAAAGGCATAAACACCACGCATCTCATTTCATCGTTTTCCTAATGACTCTGCACCAATGTAAGCAGTGCACTGATCAATGCAGTGCGAGCATCGATGTGACATTTGTGTACCAAGTTTGAGTGTTATCCGCCCAGCCGTTCTTGAGATATGGAAGCGGCACCCCGCACGTGCGCACGTGCAGTAGCACCCTCATAGTGACACATGGAAATGCACTGGCCACTGGGTGCCTAACTACTGACGAAGTTTTACTGTCATGGGCCCAGCCATTGCGGAGTTACTTTATGTGGAACAATGTCGACACCCCTAAGTTGGCACGTGGCACGTGCTGTAACATTAACTAAGATGAAGAAAATCGGGCGAAATTCGGAGAAGAAGGAATAAGCCTACCAAATATGTATGACATATTTTCAAACTTCAGTACCATTGTGAGTAAATGACCATATAAAAGGTCGTACAAGCCGATGGGACTGGGCGTTTCAATACACACCGTCTTACGCATTTTATTTTCGTTATTACCTAAAGGCTGCTTGACGTTTTTGGCTTTCAAGCATTTAAGACATTTTTGTCGTCTCAGGTCCAGTAAGATTACCTCCAACTCGTGGGAATATGCAATTCAAGCCAACTAACACACCACACCCACGTGTGTCATAATGCTGAGAGATGGCGTTCACTCGGCTTGCTCCTAACTTACGATAATTCTCTCGCTAGATGGCAGGCCTGATCCCAATGTCGCGGATCCCAATGTTAATTTCCACGAGACACCAATCCAGTGTTATATCATCCATGACAGCACGTTACACGAAATTCACGACACGATTATGCTCTTTTTGTTGACAGCGCACATGAAATAAATTCTCAGGAGCTTCTTTTGCAACATTTGGCCTTAACTATGCCCGCTATGACATTATTAAACGCGAAGTGTCCCTGTGACAAGTTGATATTTTTTTGTGGTGCTTATCAGCGCTGATTCTACAATGCGACGTTTTAAGTAATCATCTGAAGAGTATAGTAATTTTGCTTCTTCGAAGTTCATTAAATGTTGATAATCTCTAACATGACAGAAGAGCGCGCATTTCTCATTCGCTACCCTGATATCCCTTTTATGTTCATAAACCCTTTTCTCTAAACTCCTACCAGTTTCTCCCACGTAGCTGGTGTCCGGGCACAAAGGAATGCTATACACCCCAACCTTGTTTTCATTGTTCGGCTTGTTTTTAATGAGAGTCTTGGAAATAGTGTTTGGGTAAGTGAAAGCAACTCCCACCCCTTCCTCACTGCACACCCTTTTAAAACCTTTTAAGCCCGCGTTATACGGCAAAACCAAGCATTTCTTAGGTTTCTCCCTCTTGTTCCTATTGGTAGTGAAAAAGGTACGCCTTGCCGACATATGAGCGTCATGAATAAACCACTCGGCACTCAGGGTATCGAAGGTCTGTGAAAATTCTGTAGATCTCAGACACCTCGTTCTGGAGATTGTCTTTGTCGCAAATCTATATTACTATTTGAGGAGGGCGTAGTTTCTGTCTATTACGAAGGTCGCGACATGGTGCTACGTAGCGCGGGTTACAGATCACACCGTTGCACCTACCGCGCTGAAATTTGCGCAACTCATAGAACAAGGATGGACAACGTGCCTTTGAGCGGTCTCGGCTCGATCGGATCGATAGCGAGCGCGTGGCGCGTGCCCAAAAAGTGCAAATTCGCGTCATAGACTTTACATGTATTAATCGGCTGGCAAAAACGGGCGAAAATGGCTAAATTTGCCCGACACGGGTCCGGTCCCGGTGCAATATCTCGGTAGCCGTGCGCCCGATCGGCACGGGGAAAACAGCATCGTGTAGAGAATCGAACGGGCTATCGAATAGTGTGCGGTGCAGGGGTGGCACGCGCCACGTGCAAGTGTGAGGGCATTTTCATTTCAAAAAGTGCCATTTTAAACGGATTTTGGATTTTATTTTATTTTCCCGTGACCATCAGACTGAGAGAGTTGAAACAACGTCAATTGCCAAGAGAAATGTACCGCCTCTCATGGAAAAATTGTGGACAGCTAATTGGTCAAAAACAATGTGGAAAAATCGCTGAATTAAAATGGTATTTGTCCATAATGTGCCACTAAAAAGATACACGGGATTTGCTGCTTAACCTGATACGCTTGACAATTGAAAATGCTATCATTAGAAAGAGCATTCAATTCTCTCCAAGATCCAATCATCACGTTTGCATGACAAGCAACAGTATTCTTAAAAATATAAATGTTTTAAACCTCTGCAAAACGATTTTTAGCGAAAATTATCTACGCCTTTCATTTGTCTTAAAACTACGCACCTCAATTATAAAGCACATTTGACAGATTCTGAAGTGGAAAGCATGCTTATCAGACACGGGCACCTCGATGCGGTGGATATTTTTTCCAAACCAAATTGTTTAGCCGTCAAAAAGCAATCCACCGAAATGGATGGATAACCCAACCGACACAAGAACAACCAAACACCCGCCGATCGAAAATACCCCTTTTCGCGTTGCGGAGCACGCGGGTCACCCTAGTTCTATACTAGAGGTGGCAAAAGATGAAAATTTTGGGAACCAGACTCGAACCAGACCCGGCTGGACATTTCTGGAACCAGTCGGACCCGGTCTTAGTTGGAACCGGAACCAGTTGGACCCGTTCCCCAAAAGTCAATTAATACAAACTACTTGAAGGAATCATTAGTTGCATCATGTAAAACAGCCCATTTCCCACTGGGAATACTCATGAGCTACTGTGTGCAAAGAAACATTCACTTCATATTTTGCAATAATGTATAGTGTGCAAGATGCATAGTTTATGGTAGGACCCGGTTGGACCCGTCAGAAAATATCCAGGAACCGGTCTGGACCCATACGGGTCCAGACTGGTTCTTTGGACCGGGTCCTCGGGTCCACATTTTGCCACCTCTATTCTATACCCTCTTAGAAATAGTCCCAGTATCATGCCTTTTTTGGTGCACTTATCGTGGAAGGAAAAGTAATGAATGTACGCGTTGGAGTTTGTCGGTTTTCTATAAATCGAAAACCTGAGTTTTGACGAGTCCCTCGTAATCAGAATGTCCAAGAATGGTAGCGTGCAATCTTTTTCCCACTCAACCTTGAAGGTGATGGAGGGGTGAAGGTCATTCAGACGGCTGAAGAATGTGTCAAAATCGCTACCTGGTAGCCAAACGGCGAATACATCGTCTACGTACCTTAGCCAGATCAAATTGGGGGGTGCTATGTCCTTAAGTAGTTTCTTTTCGAAGTACTCCATAAAAAGGTTAGCTAAGATCGGAGAGAGGGGATTCCCCATAGCCAGCCCTGCCTTTTGCCTATAAAACCTATCGTTGGCGACAAACACATTGTCTTCAGGAACTAGCTTGACTAGCTCAACAAACTTCTTGTTGGTTATCGGTAAGTTTAAAGGGACTGTCCCACCTTAACATTAGATTTGAGTTGAGATAGCCATCTTGATGGACGTTCTTTGAAAATCAGTGCCGTGAAAACCGTTTCTCCAGCAATTACTTCATCGCAAAGAAATTTGAGTTTGATTTTGACATCTGTGCAAATAAGTGCCACAATGTATTGGTATAGGCACTTAAATCTGATGACGTCATCAGGCTTTCGAACGTCCGTTAAATGTTTGACTAAAACGTTTTGTAGCACGCGGTGGTATATGCTGCGTTGCGCGCAACAAATGCCGCACTTTTAAATAAAGTCGCTAGGAACAGCGGAGATCCCAAAAAGTAAACAAAAGTAAAAGTCTAATATCTTGAAAACCGGTGAATATTTTTCGGTGAAATTTGGTAGATATTCGTTTTCGCTCTTTCTGAACCGAGCGACATCACTTTCATGCCAATTCATAAACTTTTTTAAAGGTGGGAGGGTCCCTTTAAGCCTATCCCAGGCAGAACTTCCTCTAAATACTTCAGCGTTTCTTTTACCGGCACCATGGTAAATAGTGAGTCGACGTCGAGACTAACTAAACGGCTACCCTCTGGTATGTTGATATCTTTCACCTTCTCACAGAAGTCCACACTGTTCTTAACCCGCGACCGCCTGGGGGGGGTCGGATCCGACCCCCCCCCCCCTCCGTTTTTCTTGAATAACTCATGAACCACTTTCGCTATCTACTTCAAACTTGGCATACCTTCTCCCCTATCAATTTGACGTCTCCTGTGCAATTTTTAAGAAAAATTTTCTAAAAAATTTTGAGATTTATCGATTTTAGTGATGTAACTACATGGCGTTTTTAGTCAAAAAGTGGTAAATGTTAAAAAAAAACGCCAAAAATCAGGGTTTAAAGCAAATTGCAAATTAAGGACATGAAAAGACGCAGCTCAACGAGTTCTTTAAAATGGCTATCTCGGATTTTCCATAAAATGCGTTTTTCACCCCTTAAATTCAAAAAACTATATTTTTTGGAAAACAGCTAATAAAATCCAAAATTTTGGGAATTTCCAAAAAACCGGAGTATATGTTGTAGAGCTCTATTAGAACATTAGATGCCCCAAATTTCAACTTTCTATCTTGATTTTTGACCCCCAAATTGTAAAAAATAGCTCCAACATGCATAGGGCATGGTGACGTCATAAGCATTTTCGTGAATTAGAGGCACTTCTGAACATCGCATGTGAAAACAAATGGCACCACTAGATTCCTGGGACAAAGCTCGTCTAGAAAAGTGCATTTTTATGTCAAAAATAAAAAGTTGAAAAATTGACCTTTTTTCTCAGCCCTCGTATAGTATAACCGATTTTTTATGCTTCCAATGCACACTTATCACCAGCACAGTGACTTGGGGTCACATATAACCATTACCATCGGATTCGGCGTGAAAAATAAGCCATAAAACATGTGTCGCACGCCCATGTAGCAGAAATTGAAAACCGTGACCTTTCGTGACCTGACCTGACCTTGACCCGTACTTAGTATGACCCCTATACGCACATGGTACCTTCACTAGGCCTTTGAGGTCATTTTTGGTGAGTTTCGAGCAGCAGCTATCGATTCCGCTGTCCGTAAGCCTAATCATGCAAAACCCCTGAATTTGACCTTTGACCTGACCTTGACCCGAAAGTTGACCTCAATCTTAAAATCTTAAGAGTGCTTTGGGAAGGTCTCGTAGAGACCTTTCGAACGCCGCCTCGCGGGGCTCGATACGACCATTGGTTCTCGAGATAACAGGGGGGGGGGGGGTCGGATCCGACCCCCCCCCCCCCCAGGCTGTCGTGGGTACGGAAATAGCCCAGGCGGTGCCGGGTTAATGTAGGAATCTGAGCCTACACCTACAGCAGGTGACAGGTGATTAGCGAGCCATTTTGACAGCTTATATGACACGGACCCTACGTTCGAAATAATGGGCCGAAGCGGACTGCCTACCTTATGAGTCTTAGGAAGCCCGTACATGTATGGCAAGGATGAGTTCAGGCATTGGAACTGCTTGCACAAATCAGTTTTGCCCAGAAGTTTCTTCAGTTTTTTGTTGTACGTTTTTACCTTATCTTCTAGTGGATTTTTCTTAAGTTGCTCGTACGTGCTTTGATCCATCAAGAGATCATCTAATTTCTTGCGATAGTCAACGCGATCCAAAATCACTATTTGGCTTGTTTTGTCTGATCTCGTGATCCATAAGTTCTTCTTGGCTTTAAGAGTTTTTAATGCCACATTAAATCTCTTGGGAATGCCGACTTTGTTGTTAGAACAGACGTCAAGGGAACTAAGCAGGCATCCGGTAAGGAATTCATGTGACAGTTCACCATCTTGGTTTGCTTTCACCAATGAAACTAGATGATCCAAATTAAACTCATCTGTGCCCTGTGGGTTTTGTCGAGAAGTTCAAACCGTACCCAAGGACGAGCCTTTCGTCCGGTTCTAGACGGTACGATGATAGGTTTTTATGGAGTACTTCGAAAAGAAACTACTTAAGGACATAGCACCCCCCAATTTGATCTGGCTAAGGTACGTAGACGATGTATTCGCCGTTTGGCCACCAGGTAGCGATTTTGACACATTCTTCAGCCGTCTGAATGACCTTCACCCCTCCATCACCTTCAAGGTTGAGTGGGAAAAAGATTGCACGCTACCATTCTTGGACATTCTGATTACGAGGGACTCGTCAAAACTCAGGTTTTCGATTTATAGAAAACCGACAAACTCCAACGCGTACATTCATTACTTTTCCTTCCACGATAAGTGCACCAAAAAAGGCGTGATACTGGGACTATTTCTAAGAGGGTATAGAATTTGCGACAAAGACAATCTCCAGAACGAGGTGTCTGAGATCTACAGAATTTTCACAGACCTTCGATACCCTGAGTGGTTTATTCATGACGCTCATATGTCGGCAAGGCGTACCTTTTTCACTACCAATAGGAACAAGAGGGAGAAACCTAAGAAATGCTTGGTTTTGCCGTATAACGAGGGCTTAAAAGGTTTTAAAAGGGTGTGCAGTGAGGAAGGGGTGGGAGTTGCTTTCACTTACCCAAACACTATTTCCAAGACTCTCATTAAAAACAAGCCGAACAATGAAAACAAGGTTGGGGTGTATAGCATTCCTTGCAAAGTGTGCCCGGACACCAGCTACGTGGGAGAAACTGGTAGGAGTTTAGAGAAAAGGGTTTATGAACATAAAAGGGATATCAGGGTAGCGAATGAGAAATGCGCGCTCTTCTGTCATGTTAGAGATTATCAACATTTAATGAACTTCGAAGAAGCAAAATTACTATACTCTTCAGATGATTACTTAAAACGTCGCATTGTAGAATCAGCGCTGATAAGCACCACAAAAAATATCAACTTGTCACAGGGACACTTCGCGTTTAATAATGTCATAGCGGGCATAGTTAAGGCCAAATGTTGCAAAAGAAGCTCCTGAGAATTTATTTCATGTGCGCTGTCAACAAAAAGAGCATAATCGTGTCGTGAATTTCGTGTAACGTGCTGTCATTGTGTGTTTTCATAATAGCTTTGAAAAGGGATCGAGATGATCCGAAACTGTTAGCTTTTTAACGAATACACAACGATCGATCGACTCCGAAGTGTGGCTTAGAATAATTTCAATCTTGCAGATTTCGGATTATAAGGGGCCAATGCATTGGAATGCCTCCTTAGAATTTGTGACGTCAGCGGATATCTAACGATTTTTAAATCTTTTACTAAAACGTTTGGTAGCACGAGGTGGTATATGCTGCTTTGCGCGCAACAAATGCCGCACTTTCAAATAAAGTCGCTAGGAACAGCGGAGATCCCAAAAAGTAAACAAAAGTAAAAGTCTAATATCTTGAAAACCGGTGCATATTTTTCGATGAAATTTGGTATATATTCGTTTTTGCTCTTTCTGAACCGAGCGACATCACTTTCATGCCAATTCATTAACTTTTTTGAAGGTGGGAGGGTCCCTTTAACGACTGCTGTTTGAGGACACTTTTTTCTGTTAACTACTTCTGCGCACCTTTTCACTATTTGCTTGTTGACTTTTTGCGTGTTGACTTTGAGCATGTTGACCTTTCGCGTGCTGACTTTTAGCGTGTTGACTTTTAGTATGTTGACTTTTCGTGTGTTGACTTTTCGCGTGTTGACTTTTGGTGTGTTGACTTTCAGCGTGTTTGCTTTTAGGCATATTGACTTTTAGCGTGTTGGCCTTTTTCGTGTTGACTTTTAGGCGCGTTGACTTTTAGCGTCTTGAATTTTTGCGTGTTGACTTTTTGCGCGTCGACATTTAGCGTGTTGACTTTCTGCGTGTTGACTTTTAGCGTGTTGACTTTTTGACATGTTGGCTTTTTGTCTCCTTGACATTATGTCTTTTGACTTCTTGCGTGTTGACTTTTAGCTTGTTGACTTCTGGCGTGTTGACTTTTTGGCAGGTTGACTTTTTGTTCATTTGCCATTTTGTCCTTTGACTTCTTGCGATGTTGACTTTCTGTCTGTTGACTCAACCCTCTCCCGCACATGCCATTTTCCCATCCTAGACTAGAACGCACATGGGGGGGGGGGGGTTGCCACCGTTGGAGATAGAGCTTCGCGGTAAAGACCAAAAAAGATTCTTTGGGAAGAGCCGAATCCAATGATGCCCAGTTTTACCTTCTTAGGTCAGTCATTGACCTTCCAGGTCAGGTCAAACTAAAATATGTTGCTGCTTTGGGCCACCGTTGGATATCAAGTGCGCTGCTTATCATATACCGATGACGATGCCGTTTTCTGGTGCCAAGCCAGCTAGAACCCCTTTGTCACACTGCCCGACCAGGTTTTTGCTGCTGAGGTCATTTCAGGTCTAGTTAGGTAAAGGTCAATTATATATGTTTGTATGTCTGTGTGTGTCTGTGTGTATACTGTATACTGATGTGTGTACCGATTGTTTGTGTCCATATTACATGAAATCATGATCTAAGAAGCTCTTACCAAAAATGCAGTAAAAAAAAAACTTAACGAAAAGTAAACTCAGCTTGTCTAAAACGCAATTATTTTAGATGACCTAGGTTGACATTGACCCTGACCTTGACATCTATACATCGTCGAACATGTACCATGATAGGTGGGAGGTAAGACTGGCAAAAAAGGCCGAAATCAAGGTGTCAAAAGCTCACAAGGCCCATAGCCAACGCAAGATGTTGAGAATTGGTCATTTGGGTCATGACATGACCTGAAAATCAGGGTCATATCTCCGAAACCAAAACCCACAGAAACTTTAAATTTTCAGTGGACATCAAGAAAGGATAGAGGAGCGGCTATACAAAAAATCAGGCTTGTAGCGTTAAAAATGTTGAGTGCAGAGCAGAAAAACTACCTGGGGGGTGGCAACCCCCCCCCCCCATGTGCGGGCGAGGGTTAATGTCCTTTGACTTTTTATCCGTTTACTTTTAACGTTTTGACTTTTCATCCGGGAGTCATCCCCGCCACTGCCCAGCCCGTCTCGCCGGTCGGCTCTCAGGGCTGTTTGGGCTGTGGCGGAGACAAGTATGGGGGGGGGGGGAGCCGAGCGACCGGCCAGCCCCGCTAACGAGGGGCCAGCGATCGACGCCAGAAAAAGGAGCGCTTCCTAATGAGCAGCACCGGGCTGGGGCGTGATTTAAAGGCACCTCTGAAAGTTCCCGATAGCACGGGTGTCGGAAATGAAGTGGTATGATTAAAACATTTATTCAATAACTTCATGATGAATCCATTATTGAAAAGGTCCGGTAAATACTAGAAATATGGTAAAATTACAAGAATGAGCTTTTAGCTATCCGAAAAATGATTTTCTGTGTAACTTCATACATATTTTAGGTGGTTTCGTTCCGAGACTAAAATTCGCAAGCCAGGCTCGAAGGCACATACAAATGAGAAAAGAAAAAAACAGATCACCAGGATGACTGGTGAGAGGGTATCAGTTTGAGTGTGTGTGAACTGTGAAGAAACGACCCGACACGGAGGCGAGGGCCGGGGAGCCGCGGGAGAAGCGGTGAGGGCGCTGAGGCGGCAGCGGCTCGGTCAGTCCGCCGTGCAGCCGATCGCCGGGCGACGGGCGGTCAGAGACTCAGTGGACCAGTAGTGGCGCAGAGCGCGGCAGAGTGGACCGGCAGCTCGTCGGGACTGCGGAATGAGCTGCTAACTTTGACCGGGGCGGAGAGAGACGCTGAAGTGACGCTAACTGCTCAACGACTCAGGAACGTGCTGGACAGAATGAGGTCTATTGTTCCCAAGGATAATGCAGGTAATACCAGCAATAATTTTGGGAATTAATATAATTAAAAACCTGAACACAAAATATTTTATTATCAAATAAAGGCTCATGAAAATCGTGAGCAGGGTTGAGAAACGGTGCACATTGCTGTAGTCCCATTACTGTCTTGATGTAGATCGGTACACTGGCGGATCCAGGGTGTCAGCGCGGGGGGGGGGGGCATACCAGGTCACGGAGCCAAACCTAGGGTACCCCCAAATCCTGTTTTCTCATCGGATTTAGGCCACTTATTTTTCGTCATAGCCCTGACACGAGTTTTTTTCTAAAAAAAAAAAAACAGAAATTGTAGGACACCTGAACCCCATTGGCAGATCCAGGAGGAGGAGGCTTTTGGGACAAATACCCGGGCAGCGCCAGAAATCGACGAAAATTGGTGGGGCCGGTGGGGCCCTCAGAATGACTGGTGTACCTATAGAGCCGACCCAGGGCCGCCGGTGTGGCACCTTAAGAGGTACTGGCGTGGGACCATCAAAGCTACCGGTGTGGGTTCCCCAGAGGCAGTGGTGTGGGACCCTCAGAGGCACTGGTGCAGGAACCACAAAGGAGCCGGTATGAGCCCTCTAAGGTGCTGGTGTGAGGCCCTCACATGGACGCCGTTGTGGTGCCTCAGACACTGGTGTGGCGCTAAGCCCACACCATTCACAGATGGCTGTGTGTGGGGCCCTTGGAGTTGTTGGTGCGAAATGCGAATGCTTAATAACCCAGTAGGACCTCTCAGAGACCGACAAAGGGCCCTCAGAGGCCGGTAACGGACCGTATGATGCCAACAATGGGCCTTCACAGGCCGGCAAGTGAGGGCCGGCAGTATCTTCAGGAGCCCTGTGGAGTCCTTAGAGATCGGCATGGTACTCTCAGACGCCGGTGGGGCCCTCAGAGTCACCGGTGTAGGACCTACAGAGTTACCGGTGGCTGACTGCCAGCGGCACTGGTGTGGGGCCCCAGAGGCGCCGGTGTGGGACCCTCAGAGTCGCCGATGTGGGACCTCAGGAGACACTGGTGTGTCAGGTGGCGGTGTAGGGCCCTCAGACGTGTCTGTGTGGTGCCCTCACAGTCGCCGGTGAAGACTTTCAAAGGCATCGTTGTGGGAGTCCTCACTCCTCAGAGACACATGCATGGGGGCAAGGGGTCTTCAAGAGACCAGCAAGGGCCAGCAGAGGCCTTCAGGAGCCCTGTGGGATCCTGGAGACCGGCGTGGTACTCTCAGGCGTCACTGGGAGCCCTCAGAGTCACCAGTGTGGGGCCCACTGAGTTGCAGGTAGGTAGCCGTCAGATGCGCCTGTGTAAGACCTTCAGAGGCGCCAGTGTGGGGCCCTCAGAGCCGCCGCCGATGTAGGGCCTTAAAAAAGATTGGTGTTAGTCCCTCAGATTGGCGGTGTTGGGCCCTCAAAGGCGCCGGTGTGAGACCCTCAAAGGCGCCGTTATGGGCCCTCAGAGACACTGGTGTGGAGCCGTTCCATGCGGGTATGGGCCAGGACTCTAATTAGAGCTGACGCTTAATAGGTCAGCAAGGTCACTCAGAGGCCAGCACAGGGCCCTCAGAGGCCGGAGTGGGGCCCTTATGGAGATGTGTGATATGTGGCGACCCAGGAGCCCGTGACTCCGTGAGGTGCTCTCACGAGTCCTGCGGGTATTATCTCAGTCGAAATAAGGCACGCTTGGACCCTGAGCGGCCAATTGGCACTGCAGGGCCTCTCGGGCCCATAGGGCACCATGCATCTAATGAGGCGGCACGCGCCCCTTGTGCCCCCCCCCCCCCGGTTACGCTGCACTGGCTGTGGCCATACAGGTAAATCATATTCTAACCGTCCCTATTCCCAATCATAGGCGGCGGCCGATTCCTGGTTTGCGCAATATGAGTGCCATCGTTAGACAATACGGTCAAAAGGGTTGAAACTTGAAGCGGCATGACTTCCCTGTTGTAAGAACTAGGAAGCAACATACTTTTAGACAAAATAAAGCAATGACAACTAAATTGAGGTTACTAAAACGACTCTGATCACAAAAGTAGTTACATAGGAAGACTTTCTAATCCATGTTTATTTAGTTCCTCGTTATAGGCGTAAGATTTTGAACGGGGGGGGGGCATACTTGTACTGAATGCCCTCCCCAGGCTCCTGTCGGGGGAGGGCATATGCCCCTAATGCCCCCCCCCCCCCTGGATCCGCCAGTGGATCGGTACGCAATTTCAACTAACTATATTCCCTTCCTATGCCTGATGCCCAGATACTTAAAAAATTGAGCATGGGTGGTAGTTTTTTTACGATTAGAAACGCAAAGCATGAAAATCAGTAATAAATAATTCAGATTATTTAACCCGCGCCCCGTTGGGCTCTGCCGAGCAACGCGCCCGGTTGGGGGGGGGGGGGCATTTTGGCCCCCCCCTAAGATCTCGAGAACCACGCAACCTAGCGACAAGCGGCAAACGGTGTTGGATAGCCCTATCAAGGAACTACCTTGTGACCCAATTTTATTGACCTTGGTCAAACCGATGACGTCACAGGTCAGGTCAAAGGTCCAATTTTCACCATTTACAGGCATTTCAAGAAATGCGTTGTAAAATCGAGTAAAATGCATTTCATTGAAAATCATCGATGGGGAAATGTTCTTCAAATACATATTTTGCTATTTGAGGTCACTGATACCAGGTCAGGTCACAGAGGTCAGGTCACGGGGGGTCACAATATGAAAGTGTGGTACGATACATGTTTTATGGTCCATTTTACATGACAAATGCGATTATGTGGGTCAGGCAGCCTTTGGGGCCAGCTTAGATCACGTTTTGGTCAAGGTCAGGTCAAGGTCAGGTCAAATTAGGTCAAATTTCAAAATTGATATTTTTGCATAAAATGGGTATCGAATCGATGCAGCTCGTCACGGGGAGTTCAATGGTGGTCTTTGTTTTGCCGTACGTGGTCTAGAATCGCTAAAAATTAAGTTCAAAAATTTGACGTCATCATTTTTTAACAGTTTTTTCGCTATAACTTGGCCAAAAAACGAGATATCGATCTGAAATTTGGTATGTATATAGAAGAGCGCAGGGACTATCACATATATTCCGGTTTTTCCGAAATTCGGAAAAATTTTGGATTTTTTTTAGTTTTTTTCTAAAAAAAAATCAATTTTTTGATTTTTTTTGGTCAAAAACCCAAAATTTTGAAAATCCGAGATAGCAGTTTTGTAGCGCCACTTTTTGTCTACGAGACCATATAAAGAACTTTGAAATCGCTTGATAACTGTAGATTTGGTGAGCGTTTCAAGATTGCATGTTTTTTGCTCATTTTTGCTCGAACATGACCTCAGTTTGACCTCAATAACTCCTGACCTAAGGTGACCTAAGCCTTGAAATTTGGTGTGAAGGTGTCAAATTGATGCCCGGGAAGGTACTGAAAATTTGGCGGCGCTCTTGCTATTCAGGAAAAAACACAGGGGGGGGGGCAAATGCCCCCCCCCCCCCCCCAACGGGGCGAGGGTTTTAAGCTTGCCATCCCATATAAGGCCTATTTTATAGGTTGCTTTTTACATATATTGGTGCACAAAGACCCCCATTTATAATTAATAAAGAAAGCGCGGTTTTGAGGCTCATTACGGAGCGAGCGAAGCGAGCGGAGTCTTTCCTTAGATTAACGGGAATTTCTGAGTATGAGCGGCCGGCCGGCCGTACGGACGCTTTTGCGAGGCTTATATCTCAGCAACCACTTGACCGATTTACACGCGGCAATTTTTGTAGGGTAGCTTCATTCCTTCTACCATGTATTGGACTATTCCCGATGCATTTTGGGTGACCCCCTTATGCACGTGCCACGTGCAAAACGAAGAGGTGTCCGTTTTGTAATTGTTGCAATATCTCGGTAACTAGGGTAAGGGCGGGTAAGAGGACGCGGGCGATAAGAGTACGCATCAGCTGTTTCGGTTGCCTAGCAACGCGGGTTTGTCGAGTTCATGAAGTGACATGAAGCCGCCAGTGCGTGTTTGTCACCAACGGAACGTGGGCGTTGTGCGGCGACGCTGTTGAGTTTAAGGCGATAAATATTATTTTCGAGCGTTATGATATTATTATGGTATGGTACAATAATTTTGATACTTGGCAGTTGAGATAAGGTACATTTTTATGATTACTGTGGGAAACTTGAGAGGTTTTCTGGGGAAATATTGTGCAGTGCAATATTCTGTTTGTGAAGTTTTGCACAATGTTTCGGGGTTGTTTTGTGCGCGAATTGCATGGAGGGTAAGAGTACGCACTGTTCATGAGGGTAAGAGTACGCAGAATTATACATTATATCGAATATACAGAAATATCAAATTATTGATATATCGCTCAATGACGTTTGTTTTGTAGGTATGTCATCAATGGAGCACTGTGAGGCAGATGCGTACCCGAAATTCTCCTAAATACGATTTATTTTCCCTTTTGATTGTACATTTTTAGTCACATGACTTGATTATTTCTTGATTTATAGATATGCAAAATTTATGTTATGTTTTTCTTTTTTGATACTAGAATTAAATTAAATGTCTTCTGAGTTTGATGTTAGGCATTTGGACAGTAAAAGCTGCCTAAGGTGTGTGTTTATATGCTTGCGTACTCCACCCGCATGGTGTGCGTACTCTTACACACCCCATGTGGTAAGAGTACGCAACAGCAGCGGTTCAGAAAACGTCGGTTTTAGACCACTTCCATTTACGCTGAAGGATCGTTGCCTCATGGGTTGATGGCGAATTCAATGAACTTTGATATTCTATAATTGCGATTTCTTTCTTTCAAATATTTAACAAATGAGAGCAAAAAATCCACTAAGTGCGTACTCTTATACGACTTCACCCTACTTGGCCGATTGTGCTGAAAGTTGGCATGTAGGTAGGCACCCACTAGGCACTGCATATCCATGTGCCAGAGTTGGTGTGCTGCTGCACGTGCGCACGTGCAGGGTGCCGCTTCCAGATCTCGAGAACGGCTGGGCCGATTGTGCTCAAATTTGGCATATTGCTAGAGACCGGTTAGTAGGGTGCCGTGCTCAATTCATTTGGAGGTACCCCCTCGAAATTTCGCACGTGCAAGGCCCACCCTCTCGCTCGCTCCGTTAGTCGTCCCAAAAGGCGTTATACTGGTGATTACATACGGCCCCCGGTCAACAGACATGGTAGCCCAAATCTAGTCGGATAGGAAAATTATTCTAAATCCATAGACTTTAATGCTAAATTGACTATATTTGAGAGGGTTTTATGATGATAAATGACCAGATACAGAAAAAAGCGAGATGCTATCTTGTAGATTAAATCGTCGACTATCTGCGACTTTTGAAGTGTTTTTTAATCTGAGGTACGGAAATCGTGTTCCCAAGAGACTGAAAGTAGCCATGCTTTACATTAGACCCAATGGCAAAAATTCGGAATCTGACGAAATTGGCCATTTTTACGTCTGATTTATGAAAATTATAGACAGGATATATAAAAACCCGAGATGCTATCAGGTGGGAAATTTCATTGTCTATTACCGCTTTTTGAAGTGTTTTTCGATCTGAGACCGGCAAATCGTGTTCCCAAGAGACTGAAAGTAACCCTGTTCTACAGCAAGACAATGGCAGAATTCTAATATTTGATGGAAGATATCTTAGGTGATAATAACCTTACTACTAATTGCAATGCTTCATTGGAAAGCTCAACACTGCCACTATCATCGGTCTATGTATTGCTATTTCACAGAACAACAAAAAATAACGTTTTGAAGCCTCTGAATATTGACTTACTTTTCATCGACGGGCTCGATCCCCGTTACCACCAGCAATTTTCCGGGAAGTCAGGATTTTGCAAATATTTAAGCAGAATTGCAGAGTTGTGTTAATACTACGGCACTTAAATACACATTTTAAGAAAACTGCTTTTTTTCTTAGCATGAGTTAGGTCTCAGAAACAGCAACATGTCGATATAATGAGGAAAAATAAGTGCAAATGATCGCGCAAGAGAGTATCCTTAGCTCCCTAGCAACCACCTAGCAACGTAAGGCAAAATAGTAAACAACTTCTGTTGATATCAGGTATTCAGCCTTGGAAGCACACTAAAAGTTCACCATACTGGGCTTCATACTGAATTTTGCATACCAGAATGGGTGTTTCCAACTAAAATTATTTTTTCGCGAAATTTATCTTTGTTGCCCTACTATTTTTCGTAAAACCGAGATATACAAACTTCATGATATCAAAAATAATATTGTGATAATGAAGAGCGCCGTATAAAACAAGAAAATTGCTGAGATCATGCCTACTAAACTTGGTCCTACCCCCTAATTCAATATACCCTGATTACATATATAACTGCAATGAAAACCGTAAGCCTCATGCTAATAATTATATTCAAAATAGGGTCAAGAAAATAAGACAACTGTTTCGTGCATAGCACATCGTCAGGTCTGAAGTAAGCAATCATTTCATGTTTTTTTTAAACGTCACAAAAGCCTGCTCAGTGAATAGATCTTCCTCCTAGTTGCCCCCATTTATATATGATTTTAAGCTTCTCCGACTAGACATCTTAATTCAAGGTACGCTTTTTTGGGCTACTATACTCTGTTCCATATCAAGCTTGCAGTCGGAGTTTCTTCGGCAGATCGCTCCTCCGCTCAAGAATCTGCGCCTCAAAATGTAAGAGCTGTATACACAGAAATCACGCACTGCTTTCAGCAGGGCACTTCGGCTGCAAGCTTGAAACGGAACAGAGTATAGTCTTGACAACTTCATTCAGTCTTGACGGTTTCTTGACAATGACCTCGATGCAAAGGTCGAAAATTCGAAACGAAAACAAATTTGCCCCGTTACCATGGCAACCTGAGTTTGTTTGGTCACCCGAGTCACGGTTACTAAATTTATTGTTGTCCTAATTTTTGGTCGGGAGCGTTTTACCTGG
This sequence comes from Amphibalanus amphitrite, assembly GCF_019059575.1. Classification (NCBI taxonomy): domain Eukaryota; kingdom Metazoa; phylum Arthropoda; class Thecostraca; order Balanomorpha; family Balanidae; genus Amphibalanus; species Amphibalanus amphitrite. The sequence continues at coordinate 136,085 of NW_024882548.1, forward strand.
TTTAAATCGCCTTGGGGCTTGGGTATACCAAAATCACAAACTCTGAAAATTAAACAATCAACATGCGTCCAGCTTCCCCACCCAGCAGCTATAACGATACAGCTCCTCATCACAGCTCAGTCAGTTTTACGAGCGGCCCCAGTTGCAGCGGCAGCCGCGGGGAGGACAGTGCTGACCTGCTGCCGGTCACCGGTCTGCCGCCCACCAGCCAGCTGAAGTCGGTCACGTGACTGGCCGCCGAGCCGCCGACCCGACACTGGAACACGGCCGCATTGCCCGCCGTGACCGTCACGTCGGCGAGACGCACGGCGAACGGCTGCGTGACGACTGCCGACAGCCGGGGTGTGACGTCAGACTGTCCGTGTCGCCGTGACGACTGCGAAGCAGACTGGGCGGTGTTTCACGGCAGTGCGCTGCGCGCGTCGGCGCGTTGGGTTTCCATGGCAATATCAACAAACTTCACTCTGACGCTAAGCTATGACGTCATCGCGAAACGCTAGCGCGCTACGCCGCCAGCGCCAGCAGCACGCTAGCAGCACTCGCACTCACACTTCTGTTCAATTTGTACTTGGTTCTTTAGGACCTCTGTTCCAAACGCGATTCATCATTAGCTAACGGATCGCACGCAACGTCATTTGAGTGACGTGGTATGCCTTAGCTCCCAGCGCGCTGCAGCGTTAGGCGGTGAAACAGGGCCCAGGACAGCCGGGTGTGACGTCAGAGACACTGGTGTCAGACAGACGCTGTGACGTCAGACAGATGTCTAAGCCTTGACGGCGCGGACAGCCGGGGTGTTGCGTCAATGACACTTCAGTGATGGGATGACGGTAGGCAAATGTCACATGCTGCAGAACGTATAGTTATATGCTCAATTTGATAGACAGGAACTAATATCCACCCGATTACACCAATGAGGCGTTATTCTCCCCGGCTAAAACAATACGATGTTTTTTACTTTTAAACAATACATTTTCCATTTTACTGGCGAGCATGTAGCCCCTGCATGTACCGCCGGTCACCGCTAGGCGCGTTTACTTCCACCGGTCACCGCTAGATGCTGTGAACCGCTAGTTATAGTTTTCTCATAGGTGTCGCTTTTACCAGTCTCTAAATTGCTAAAGCCTTCGATTAAGTTGTGCGCCCCCCTTTTAACGTTCCGTTCGCTTAAACTGCTATATTGTTTGGACAACTGCATTGGCTATGTGTATATTAAAAACCATATGTATTCGTTTATTACATTCGATGTTCTCGCCAACATGTGTGCAATACGAGATAACAAAGTTCATATGTCATTCTATATATGTCTCGATTTTGTGGCGAAATAGAAGAGATATCTGTATCTTACAGTGTTTCTACTGGCTACACCAGCCAGATTGGTGACCCCGCGTTCTACGCACTAAGGGATCGCTATCCCCTCGTGTTCCCAGACACACCGACACTGGCCTGCACCCTGAGCTATCTCCTCCAGCTCTCTTTGTGTAGGAAGGAAGTGGCGGATGGTGTGTCTCCACGAGGATCCTACTTTAGTGCTGAGTGAAACTGGATAGCGCCGACTGCTACTGCTGCACTACGATCCAGCTACTTCATCGGCTCACCTTACCGTCCGGCTACCTCTGCAGCTGCACCGCAGCACCTGGCGATCGCCGTGTCGCCGTCGCCGCCACCGATCTTCCCGACCATTGCTCTCGGCAGCCATGGACCAGAAGACCCAGCCTGCCGGCGCCGGTGCAGCCGCCGGCACCGGTGCAGCCGCCGGCGCCGGTGCAGCCGCCGCCGCCGCCTCGCATGCCGCTGCTGCTGCTGCTGCCGCTGCCGCCCAACCGGACTACCTCCGCGTGGCGACCGCGCCACGCAGCCACGTCGCGCCGCCGCGCTTCTTCGAGGAGGACCCCGTGATCTGGCTCGTCCAGCTCGACCTCTTCTTCTCTCAGGCAGCTGTGGACGATGAGCTCAGCCGCTTCCGGATCGCCGCTACTCTCCTTCCTGGCCACCTCCTGCGCGACTTCACCGACATCCTCCGCAACCCTCCTCTAGACCGACCTTACACCATCCTTTCCGACGCCATCCGTCAGCGGTTCGGCAAATCAGTCGAACAGCGTCTTCGCTGCCTGCTCTCTGGTCAACAACTCGGCGACAGGCGTCCTTCCCAATTCCTTCGGCATCTCCTGGACCTTGCTGAAGCTGAAGGCTCACAAGATTCCCCGCTCATCCGTCAGATCTTCCTCAATGCTCTTCCGCCTCGGACTCAGCCCTTCCTCCAGTGCCTGCCGCCTGGGACGGACCTTGCGACCATCGCTAGCACTGCCGACCGACTCCTGGAGCTTCCGCAGCAGTCGGACGTCGCTGCACCTACCTCAGGCCTTCTCGCCGCGGTATCGACTTCTGCGCCTGCTGCAGCCTCACCTGCTGCTCCTGCAGGACCCTTCCACCTCCAAGACCTGATGAGCCAGCTGCTGACTGGTATCACGGCCCTCACAACATCAGTCGCCACACTGGTGGACGAGTCGCGCCGCCGAGAGAGGTCTGCATCCCGTGCCCCCGGCCGCGCTCGCCACCGTCCACCACGCGACCTGTCTGCTGCTGCCCGGTCACCCAGCCCTGCAACCAACACGTCTACCGGCGCTGGTGCTTCCTACTGCTGGTACCACCACAAGTTCGGTACCAACGCGCGCTCATGTCAGTCACCGTGCTCGTGGTCTGCAACTGCAACTCAGACCTCGGGAAACCAGCAGTAGGACAGGTGACACAGACGTCTGCACCTGCCCTGCTCAACCCTGACGTCCCTCCAGCAAGCGGCCTTCTGAGACTCAAGGACAACAACACTGGCATCACCTTCCTCATCGACACTGGAGCCGAGTACAGTGTTCTTCCAGCGACACCCACCGATCGTGCTCGCGGAACCAACGGACTGGATCTGCAAGCAGCCAACAACAGCAGCATCCAGACCTATGGTCAGCGCATGCTCACGCTTTCTCTCGGCCTCAGAAGAGATTTCAACTGGATCTTCATCATCGCGGACGTCTCCCATCCTCTCCTAGGAGCCGACTTCCTCTCCTCGTATGATCTCCTCGTCGACACCAAGAGAGGCCGTCTCATCGACCACCTAACTGAGTTGTCTTCACCTGCTTCCCACTCCTCAGTGCCATCCACCGGACTGACAGCCGTCGTCGGAACCGACAACCCAGCATTCCTTAACCTCCTTCGAGAATTCCCCAGCCTCACCCAGCCGTCACATCATCCGGAGCCACAGCACTCAGTCCGACATCACATCGAGACTACCGGCCCTCCGGTCTTCTGCCGCCCACGCCGTCTGGATCCAGCTCGACTCGCCACTGCCAAGGCAGAGTTCCAACGCCTTCTCAGCCTCGGAGTCATCCGACCCAGCAGCAGTCGGTATGCATCACCGCTGCACATGGTGCCCAAGTCGTCTGGAGATTGGAGACCCTGTGGTGATTACCGTGCACTGAACCGCATCACAGTGCCTGACCGGTACCCACTACCACATCTTCACGACTTCACTGCCTGCCTCGCTGGGACATCGATCTACTCTCGGCTCGACCTCGTCAGGGCCTTCAACCAGATACCGATGGCCCCAGAAGACATCGCCAAGACAGCGATCACAACGCCCTTCGGCGCCTTCGAGTTCCTCCGTATGCCGTACGGTCTCCGGAACTGCGCTCAGACCTTCCAACGGTTCATGGATCACATCCTCCGTGGCCTGGACTTCGCCTTCGTCTATGTAGACGACATCCTCATCGCCAGCAACAGCATCTCGGAACATCTCACACACCTCCGAGAGGTCTTCAGCCGTCTTTCCCGCAACGGTGTGCTCCTCAACCCATCGAAGTGCGCCTTCGGCATGGAAAGCATCTCCTACCTCGGCCACCAGATCTCCAGCGGAGGCATCACTCCTCTCGACGATCGAGTCAGCGCGATCAAGAACTTCGAACGTCCAGAGTCAAAGAAGAGCCTCAAGAAGTTCCTGGGGATGATCAACTTCTATCACCGCTTCATCCCACACGCTGCTGCTCTTCTGGCACCTCTCCACGGCCTGACTGCCTCAGACGACCGAGCTGCTTCAGTCACGTGGACCTCGGAGGCAGACGCCGCCTTCTCTGCAGCCAAAGCCGCCCTCGCTGACGTCACCCAGCTCGCTCATCCCGTCAAAGATGCAGCTCTGAGCCTCAGCACTGACGCCAGCAGCACTGCAGCCGGCGCCGTGCTCCACCAGCGAGTTGGTGGTTCTCTTCAGCCTCTCGCCTTCTTCTCGCGCAAGTTCACGCCCACCCAACGCCGCTACAGCACCTTTGGACGGGAATTGCTCGCGATGTACCTCGCCGTGCGACATTTCCTGCCCTATCTGGAAGGATGCGACTTCGAGATCCTCACGGACCACAAGCCGCTCGTCTTTGCTCTCAAGGCCAACGGCAACGCCAACCATTCTCTCCGTGAACAACGTCACATGGACCTGATTCTGCAGCACACCAGCAAGATCGGACATGTTCCTGGACACCTCAACCCGGTGGCTGACGCCATCTCACGGATCAGCTCAGTGTCTGCGCCAGCTTCTGCCGCAGCTACACCTTCACCCGGCCTTCTGAGCCTGGCCGACATCGCCCTACACCAAGCCAACGATCCTGACCTGCCGAAGCTGCAACAATCCTCATCTCTGATCATCCGTGACTTCCCAGTCCCTGATCATCCGCATCTACGTCTCTGGTGCGACACCTCAACGGCCACACCTAGACCTGTAGTCCCAGCCAGACTCCGCCCTTCCATCATCAAGAGCTTCCACGACTTGTCTCATCCTGGCATCAACGCTACGCGTCATCTCATCTCATCGAGGTTCATCTGGCCCCACATCAACGCGGACATCCGTGCCTTCGTCCGGAGCTGCCAGCACTGCCAGCGTGCCAAGATCCAGCGCCACACGAAGCCACCCATGGGCAGCTTCCAGCCACCTGACTCTCGCTTCCTGCACATCCACATCGACCTTGTCGGACCACTTCCTCCGTCCCATGGCAACTCCTATCTCCTGACTGTCGTCGACCGCTTCACCCGATGGCCCGAGGCAATTCCTCTGCCCACCATGGACGCCGTCACGGTGGCTCGGCATCTCGTCAGCGGCTGGATCGCCCGCTTCGGAGTACCCGAACTCATCACCACCGACAGAGGATCCCAGTTCGAGTCCCGCCTCTGGACAGAAGTCTCCAAGCTTCTCGGCACCTCTCGGATCCGGACCTGCGCCTACCACCCAGAAGCAAACGGGATGGTAGAGCGCTTCCACCGCCAACTGAAGTCAGCTCTGCGGACCGATGACGACGCCGCCTCCTGGTCGGACCGACTTCCTCTGGTGCTACTCGGAGTGCGCACGGCCCTCAAGGAGGATCTCGGATGCACCGCTGCAGACCTAGTCTATGGTTGCAGTCTCCGACTTCCTGGTGACTTCCTCTCCCCCATGTTGTCGGACACTTCTTCTGATCCGGCTTCCCTAGCCTCTCGTCTCCGTGCCGCCATGTCGGAGCTCCGTCCAACTCCTCCTCGTCCTGGCTCCCGCCAAATCTTCATCTCTCAAGACATGCAAACCTGCTCCCACGTCTTCATCCGACGCGATTCGCATCGCTCTCCTTTCCAATACGTCTATGACGGTCCTTATCGTGTCCTATCCCGCGACCAGCACACCGTCACCATCGACCGTCTCGGGCGACGCGACACCGTCACCCTGGCTCGGTGTAAACCGGCCTTCACGGACAACATGCCTGCCGCAACGCCGCCTGCAGCACCGGACGTCCTGGTGAACGACACGCCTACTACAGCGACAGACAGCTCGGTGGACCGCCCGCCTGCTGCATCGCCTGCACCCAGCCGCTCAGGTGCCCCCGGCGGCTCTCGCCCGGCTCGCCGCGTGCCGCCGGACCCGCCGCCTGCTTCGCCACCCCCTCTCCGCCGTTCGTCGCGTACTCGCCGCCAAACTTCTTTTTATGGTGTTTAACTAGGGCGGGGGAGTGATGTAGCCCCTGCATGTACCGCCGGTCACCGCTAGGCGCGTTTACTTCCACCGGTCACCGCTAGATGCTGTGAACCGCTAGTTATAGTTTTTCTCATAGGTGTCGCTTTTACCAGTCTCTAAATTGCTAAAGCCTTCGATTAAGTTGTGCGCCCCCCTTTTAACGTTCCGTTCGCTTAAACTGCTATATTGTTTGGACAACTGCATTGGCTATGTGTATATTAAAAACCATATGTATTCGTTTATTACATTCGATGTTCTCGCCAACATGTGTGCAATACGAGATAACAAAGTTCATATGTCATTCTATATATGTCTCGATTTTGTGGCGAAATAGAAGAGATATCTGTATCTTACAGTGTTTCTACTGGCTACACCAGCCAGAAGCACTCAGTGACAAAAGGACTTTTGGATTTCATCATTGACACCTGCAAGCGGACTGCGTGCATGTGGAAGTGCGCTAGCTACAGTGGTGCAGGGGTCATCGTCACCACCAGACGCAGTGTCTCGAGTGACCGGTGCCGCGGCCGCCGAGCACTGACCGGCGCGGACAGTGACGTCCCGGCTGAGCACGGCGCCGGCGGCGTTCGCGGCGCGGCAGCGCACCACGGCCGCGTGCACGTCCCGCCGGTACGCCTCGGAGCCGAACGGCAGGTAGAGCAGGCTGCCGGCCGCCGTCACCCGCCTGTGGACGCCAAACTGCCCCCGTAACTACATAGTACATACAAATTTGAAGTTCTCTTTTTTAATTACCCCGTTTACATGAGTCAGCGAAAATGACGTTTAGAACGGATATTTCCGTTTAGCGAAAAGTGCGCAAGTTTCGACTCATGTAAACTGGTTTGGGCGCGCAAAAATGACGATTACGCGGAACGGAAATATCCGATGAATTAATGGGAAATATCCGTTTAGGACGTCAGGCCTAAACGGATTTTTTGCGCATCTAGCAGAAAATGACATGACTATGCATGTTTTATAGATGATTTTTTTTGTTTACACACCAAAATACATATTTATCTTGAATGGTAGGTCTAATGACAATGAAATCCACTTTTTGCCCCTGATTTCGCGCCATTGTGGCAGATTCATAAAGTACCTACAAAAGTGTTGAGAGGAACGTCCTATGCTTCAAAAGGGAAGCATTTTAGTTTAGGGTAATTTCCTTATTTCTTAGATTCAACAATCAGGGTTCAATTCCAGGGCAACCAACATAGCCTTCCCAGCCAGTCGCTCCCTATAGCCACTTGGAACAGCATGCTAGTGCTGTTGCGGATTACAGACGTGCCGTTTAAATGACTGCGCGTGCGGTCAAACAATTGATGAATTTTGTGCAATGGATTGGATAGAGTGATAAGAATTGAGGTCAGAAGAAATAGAAACCTTGGAATGGAACTTTGTTTACTTTATTAAAAAATAGTGAAACGATTTAGAAAACACAAACACGGATCTCAGCAACCAAATAATGATTAACGTAAAGGACTTGTAACATAGTGGTGACCGTGACAGGACCAGATGGAAAAGTACCTCGAATTAGCGTCTAGATATGGGCTGCAGGGGGAAGAAGCTCTCCGATTTGCAGCTGATAGATTCGACAAGGACACTGAAAGAGAAGACAGAAGGCTGGAACGGGAGAGGAAAGCCGAAAAAGAAAAAGAAGACCGTGAAAGGGAAATAAAAGAACACGAAAGGGAAATCCAAGAACGAGAAAAGGAAAGGAAACACGAACTAGAAAAACTAAAGTACCAATCAGAAATGCAAGGCTCAACAACAGATGCTGTCAGTGCAGTGAAGACACCGAAGCTGCCCCCGTTTGTGGAGGGACGGGATGATATTGACAGCTATCTCTTGAGGTTCGAAAGATTTGCGAGAGCGGCCGGGTGGCCTGAGGAGCACTGGTCAGTGTCCTTGAGTGCACTGCTGACAGGCAAGGCCTTGGACATCTACTTCCGACTCGACGCTGATCAGTCTTCAGACTATCAACAGATTAAAGAAGCTTTACTGCGAGGCTACGGCCTGACCGCAGAAGGCTATAGGAAAAAGCTTCGAGAGTCACGACCGGAACCCGGTGAGACACCAGCTCAATTTGTGGCTAGACTCCAATCTTACTTGAACAGGTGGATAGAGCTCGGAGAGGTAGATGATACACGGAAAGGACTGAAGGATCTTATCATTCATGAACAATTCATGAATACCTGCGCTACAGAGCTTCGCCTGTTCCTGAAGGAGAGAGATCTGCAAAATTTGGAAGAAGTTTCTGAAACCGCCACACAATATTTGGAGGCAAGAAATCAAACATTACATGACATCTGCAGGAAGCTCCAGACTAACGACGCGAAAATGCGTCTGACACGGGACACTGGACGGTCCAGTGTTATCAGGTCCGCCTCAGCGTTGCACGTTCGTTCTAACAACCGACAACAAAGGTGCGCATTTTGCGATGAGCAACATGAGAGCAGTGCGTGCCATGAAGCGGTCAAGCTGTCTACCGAAGAGCGACGTAGGCGTCTATTGGCTTCGGGTAGCTGTTTCCTATGCTTAGGACCGCAGCACATCGCAAGTACCTGTGAGAGCCAGAAGTGCTGTGCCATTTGTAAGCGCAAACACCACCTGCTGTTGTGTCTTGAAAACAGATCAAATGGATCAGAGAAAACCACTCCAATCCTGGCAGCACGATCTCAGGTACAAAATGGCTCCGCCGTGGTGTTACAAACAGCGCGTGCTGTAGCCATGGGCCCAAAGGGTGAGGAGCGTGTCAAAATGCTAATTGACACCGGCTCGAACCAGTCTTTCGTCACCAAGCGACTGGCCGCCCGGCTTGGATGTGAGGAGACGGGTGAACAGGACACCAACATCATGACTTTTGGTGGTGATGAAAAACGTCACAAGGCTCTGAAGAGAGTCTCAATCACGCTGAAGCGCGTCGGAGACGAAATATCAAGCGGACTGAGGATGGACATGGCGGAGATCGACACAATTTGTGGCGCTGTGAACACAGGCCTGACCGTGTCCGAGGAAGATCTGGATCAGTTGAAAGATCTGGTCTTGGCAGATCCGCCGGCAATGTGGAAGGACAACGAATCGATTGAAATTTTACTCGGAATGGACTTGTACCAGGATGTGATGACAGGGCGCAGTCGATTCAGTCATTCCGGTCCAATCGCTATGGAATCAGTGTTTGGCTGGATTTTAGGTGGACGTCTCCACACGGCTGGAGAAACCGAGAAACACGCACTACTCATTCGGACAAGGGAAACGAAAGACGACTTGCAGCAACTGTGGGACCTGGAGAGTATCGGCATAGAAGACCCCACGTATGCAAGTGACCGTGAAGAAAAACAGACAATGGAGGACACTGCGATGATGCATTTCGAAGAGACATGCAAGAGGCTCCCAGATGGCAGGTACGAAGTGCGATGGCCCAAGAAGGAAAACTTCAATTCCTTACCTGAAAACGAGCAGATCGCCAGGCTCCGTCTGGAACGTTGTGAAAAGGGCCTGAAGCGAGAGCATCAGAAAGCAGAGTATGAGAGGGCTCTGCTTCAGTACTTAGAAGATGGCTATGCGGAGCGGGCTCCAGTGATTCCAGATGGACCAATCCATGTTCTTTCTCACCATGCAGTGCATAAGAGCGATAAGATGCGTGTAGTGTTCGACGCTTCTGCTGGACATCCAAAGTCGCTGAATGACTTTGTGCTACCCGGACCAAACCTCATCGCCGACCTTGCGGGAATTCTGATCAGATTCCGCCTGAATCGTGTTGCCGTCACAGCAGACATCGAAAAGGCTTTTCTACAACTAAGCCTCCATCCAGAAGATCGTGACGTCACAAGATTCCTTTGGCGAGAAAGCCCAGAAGTGGAGCCAACCGTGTTCAGGATGAAGAGGGTTGCCTTTGGAGTCAGCGCCTCGCCGTTCCTTCTACAGGCCACGATCCGAAGGCACCTCAGGCAATACACGGACAGCCACGCTCTGTCAGTTCGAAGACTCACTACTGACCTGTACTGTGATGATCTTCTGACGAGTCTCAAGACAGAAGAAGAAGCAAACACCTTCATTCAAGAAACGAAACAGATCTTCGCAGAAGCAAGGATGAATATGAGAAAGTGGGCGAGCAACCAGCGACTAACAGCAGTTGAGGAAAACACCTCCAGCGCGGTTCGGATCGATGATAGCGAGAGATCAGAAAAGAAGGTGCTCGGGGTTTTGTGGTCTCCAGCAGAAGACAGCTTCAAATTTGACCCCTCGACTGTGCTGGCCCTTGCAACCGATCTCCCAGCCACGAAACGGAACGTTCTGCGTGTTTCAGCTCGCATCTTTGATCCCCTGGGTCTAATAGCCCCATTCACTGTCAGGGCTAAGATGCTCCTAAAACGACTCTGGACGGAGGGGAGCGACTGGGACGACCTGATGAGTGAAGAATCCCGTCACCTTTGGCTGGCATGGATCCAAGATCTAAGTGATCTCGGAACGATCGGCATTCCGAGACCATATGCAGATTAGGGTGTGTCACTAATCGCAATGCAAGGTGCTCCATCGATTTTATTGTGCTCCACTCATGTGGAAAGGGCGTGGCATTGTTAATTTCCCGCAAATTTTAACCCCCAGGCGGCGCCGAGCGAGAGAAGTTTGCCCTATCTCACAACATAGGCGACCCTAGCGCCCCTGGCGGCTGTTTGCGAAACTAACAGGCCGTTGACTGTATGGGCTTATCCCTGCTTTCTGTAAGCGCGTCTAGGGACAAATAATAGTATGGGCAGATTGCAGAGAGTGCAAGCTAATGACGAATACCTATAATGAATACAATATATTGTCACAGGGGCCCAGGAACATTCTTCAAGTTGGGGTGCAAGCCCAAAATACCTGACATGACGCATATGAAATAGTAGCGTAGTCAGGGGGTCCCAGGAGGCACGTGCCATCTAGTCCCCCCCCCCCCCTATAGCATTCAGAGGACCCCTCGGGTCGGAGGGGCTCTGTGGCACCAGTTTACCGCTCAGGGTCTATGCTGGCCATATTTCGATTCAGAAAGAATAGGGCTCGTAACAGCACCTCGTGAGTCCAAAGAAGCCTCACTAAATTGTCCATGAGGGTTACACGCCGGCTTCTGAAGGCTACTGGCGGCCTCTGAGGGCCCTTTACCGGCCTCTTATGGCCGCTAGCGTGCCTCTGAGAGTCCTTGCCGGCCCAAGAGGGGCCATATCTAGGGCCTTACGCCAACCTGTAATTAGTGATGGCCTCACACCAATGTCTCAGACGGCCCCATTACGACGACTGTGAGACTGAGGGCCCTCACTGGTGCTTCTGAGAGCCCACCCGGCCATAAAGACCCCTGCGGTACCAACTGACCTCTGAGGGTCCACGCTGACTATATTTCAGCTGAGAAAGACCTCACAGGTCTCGTAAGAGCACCTCATGAGCCCCTAAGTAGCCACACTAAGATCTCCGTCAGGGTCTACGCCGGCTTCTGAGGATCCCATAACGGAGACCGTGAGGGCCCTCAGCAGGGCCTCTGAGGGTTCACAACCAGCACCTCTGAGAGACCCACACCAGTGGTTCTAAGGGCCCATAAGGACACCACTGAGGGTCCCCCAAGCCAGTGCCACACCATTTATGCAACCCTATATTGGTGGCTCTGAGGTACCCACACCTGCGCCTGTGAGGGTTCGGCAAAAGCATATCTGACGGCCACCTACCTGCAACTCTGAGGGCCCTACATCAGAGACTGAGGGCCGCAATGGCGTCTCAGAGTACCTTGTCGGTATCTAAGGACCCCACAGGGCTTCTGAAGATGCCGCCGGCCTCTGTGGGCCCCTTGCCGGTCTGAGGTCCCCCTCCCCGGTCGTTGAGGGCCCCCTGCCGACTTTTAAAGGGTTCGCACCAGCAGCTCTAAGGGCCACACACCCACATGTAACGGACCCACACCAGTGTCTCTGAGGGTCCACAACGGCGTCTGTATTCTGTGAGGACCCTCACCGGTGCTTATGAGGGATTCACACTAGCACCTCTGAGGGGCCACACGGGCGTATGTGAGGACCCCACACCAGTGCAGTGCCTCTAAAGGCCCCTAATTGGAGGCTCTGAAGGCCCTGCATCGGTGATACTGAGGGTCCTACCAAAGGCACAACACAAGCCATTAGTCTCCTTCTGAGTCCCACACGCCGCCCTCCCACCATAGGCGGCGGAACGGGGAGGGCACCGGGGCACCGTGCCCCCTCTGATTTGGGCATTTTAACATTAGCCCTATGGGCGTTGCATGGAAAGAATGGGACCAAAAGTCGGCAGTGTCCCCCCCCCCCCCTCCACTTAATTGAAGGTGTTCCGCCGCTACTGCCTCCCACCGGAGCGAGTAAACCTGTATCAATCAACGACTTTACCACCGTTGTACGTCATAATGTTCTCATCACGCCAAATCAAATACCATCCGGAACCAAAATGGTCCAGTATAAAATCTGACCTACCAAAGTTATGATCAAGTTCAGATAAAATCAAAGTGGGATGATAATAACAGGTGTTCTTAAATCGATGCCGAGTCAGCAGAAACCATTCACTTCACATGCAAGAGAAATACCTTGTGCTGATGTTTATATAAAAACAGACATGTAGGTCCATAAAAGGGTCCATAAAAAGTCCATAAAAAATAAAGAGATCCTTCATCGTTGCATCAATGTTGAGGGGGCGGCGCCCACTCGGCTCTCAAGTTGGAGGGGGGGGGGCAAGCGCCCCCACTGACCCCCCCCCCCTGTTCCCCGGGGTCTATGCAGTGAACGACGCTACAAAAAAAAAAACATGTGACACCTAATAGCAGGCACTATAAACATGCGCTCGTACGTATCCCGTCAGACCAGGACGGGGATCGGGGGTAGTACTATGCAATATACATTAACACAGAACTATTTCGTGCTTTAAGATGCATAACATCACATTTTCACCAACATTCTGAGTGCCAGACAAGCCAACAGCAAGGCGTCATTTCGGTAAAATGCATTTAATGATGATCGTAAGCTCACAAAGCATAGCGGGCGTGTTAGTTCAAAACATTGCCGCTAGGGGCGCTGAGGTCGCTAATGCTGAGAGATAGGCCAAAGTGTCGGCGGTCGGCGCCGCATGGGTGTTAATATTTGGGGGAAATAAAAAATGTCACACGGTTTCTACGTGTCTGGGGCACGATAAAATCAGTGGAGCACCATGTTTTGCGAAAAAAGTGCCCAAAATGACACACCCTAATGCAGATGACAGCGTGGAGTCTTTCGAAATTCACACATTTTGTGATGCAAGTCAGGAGGCTTACGCAGCCGCCGTCTACATACGGCCAAACAGCGCGGCTTCCCGCCAGAATCGACTGGTGATGGCGAAGACGAGACTAGCGCCAACAAAACGCATGTGTCTGGCGCGACTGGAACTGATGGCTGCCGTCATCGGCGCGAGACTCACCGAGTATGTGCTAACATCTCTCATCGTCCAACCGACATCCGTGTACATATGGACAGACTCAGCTGTGGCGCTCGCCTGGATTCGAAGCGACCCAGGACGATGGGGAGCGTTTGTATCCAACCGTGTCACCGAAATCCAGCAGAGATTCGCTCCGGAACACTGGCGACACTGTCCTGGATGCAGCAATCCCGCCGACCTGCCGTCAAGAGGGGCCTCTGCTAGGAAGATGCAGGGAGATCTGTGGCAACAGGGCCCGGCATGGCTGCGGTTGCCCCCGCCTGAGTGGCCGGCACAACAGCCAACTGGTGAACCAGCAGCGTGCAGAGAAGAAGAAAAGAAAACAATGAACACGCCAGTTTTGATCTCAAACACAAGCAACACTGCAGACAGAATCGCGGCTACAAACGCTATTGACATCAGCCGCTACAGCTCCTTGAAAAAACTGCTCCGAGTCACTGCCTGGGTGTTGAGATGGATCGCTGTGACCAGAGGAAGAGTCACGGGAGCGGAACATCTAGTGGCTGAGGAGATTCACGAAGCCGAAAGAATTTGGCTTAGAGAACTACAACAAGACGCCTACCCGGATGAGCTCCAGCAACTGCGTTCAGGAAGCGAGATCATGAAACAGTCGCCGATACACGGCTTAAACCCTTTTGAGGAGGATGGTCTCCTAAAGGTCAGGGGCAGGCTGCAGGAATCGGAACTCAGCTGTGACGAAAAGCATCCGATAATTCTTCCTGGTGGACACGCGTACGTACGGCTACTTATTCTCGACCATCACCAACAAACCAGTCATGGAGGAGTGCAGCAAACGCTGCACCAGCTAAGAAAGCGCTTCTGGATCCCTCGCGGACGACAAGTAGTTGGAAGAACAATTCGAGACTGCCCAAACTGCAAGCTGTTCAATACAGAACCCTTCACTCAAGAAATAGCTCCACTGCCAAAGGAAAGAGTGCGCCAAAGACCTCCGTTCTCCGCTGTGGGCGTTGACATGGCTGGGCCCGTCTACAGAAAGGCTGCAAGAGGATCAGAGGCCCGAAAAATGTGGATTGTGCTATTCACATGTGCAGTGATTCGAGCCACCCATCTGGAGCTCGTAGAGACGCTCTCAGCTGAAGATTTCATGGGAGCATTCGAGAGATTCTGCTCACGCCGTGGAACGCCTCAAATCATCTTCAGTGACAACGGCCTGAACTTCCGGAGCGCAGCAAACATACTGGCACCGAGAGGTGTAGTATGGAGGTTCAGCGTGCCAAGGGCGCCATGGTGGGGCGGCTTCTGGGAGAGACTCATACGCCTGACAAAGGAAGCCTTGCGTAGAACCCTGAGAAGAAGCCTCCTCACATGGCAGGAGCTAAATACAGTGTTGTGTAAGATTGAAGGCGCCATCAACGCCAGGCCGCTGTCAGCGCTCACTGATGATCCAGATGATGTACAGCCTCTCTCACCAAACGATTTTCTCCACGCGAGATCGTGCCACACTGTTGATGAGGTCTCTATCCCGCGGAACAGTGGTCAGAACCTGAGATCCTTGCGAGAACATCACCTTCGAGTTCTCCAGCATCTCTGGGCCCGCTGGAAGCGAGAGTACCTCCGCGAGCTGCGAACGCCCACGAGAACCGCCTCAGCTGTCAGAGAACCCAACGTGAGAGATCTCGTCCTCATTGAAGACAACCCACGCGTGTCACGTGCACTTTGGACAACCGGGGTAATCGAAAGGCTGTATCCAGGCCGAGATGGAAGAGCACGAGCTGCAACTGTACGAACCACGAAAGGGACGGTCGTGCGACCCATTCAGCGCCTGCACCGTCTGGAGAGCGCTTGTTAGATCACCAGTATGGTGGAATTCGCATCCCACGGGGGGAAGATGTTGCGGATTACAGACCTGCCGTTTAAATGACTGCGCGTGCGGTCAAACAATTGATGAATTTTGTGCAATGGATTGGATAGAGTGATAAGAATTGAGGTCAGAAGAAATAGAAACCTTGGAATGGAACTTTGTTTACTTTATTAAAAAATAGTGAAACGATTTAGAAAACACAAACACGGATCTCAGTAACCAAATAATGATTAACGTAAAGGACTTGTAACAAGTGCCATTTAGTGCTTGGCACACTGGATATGATGCTTGATTTATTTTGCTTTAGTACATGCTCCCAAAAATTTTCTCTACCTAGGCATTTCAAACTTCCTAGCAGTGATTCAGATAACTTATGCTTCAGCGAACAGCCACCAGACGGCAGGGCACACAGGCTGGTTGGGACAGTAACTTGGCTGCATGCCAAAATATACACAAGACACACAGCCAAATTTACTCATCTGCCCTGCCATCTGCCCCCCCCCCCCACCAATATTTAAATGTTCACCTTATTGTTCCAAAGAACTAGATTCTTCAGTGGTGGGAGGGTCTCTGAAAGTTTGGTTAATCTCGGATGGTGGAAGCAGGCAACTGGCAAGTTTTGTGGAATTTGTAGAATCATACCTAACCTTACCTACCAACCTAACTTTGTACCTACCATCCTACAAACACACCTACATGCCTAAAACCTATTATACCAAACTACTTCCTACCAATCTACAAGGTCAACCAACCTACCAAACCACATAGGTACCACTCGGACTTCATCTTCACATCTTACCTGGTGTGATTGAGAGTGGATTATTCTATGCATTTTGAAAATTGCACTAATAGTGTCTTAAAGTTTGGTGGTGAGTAGATGTTATTTCTGTTATGGCTAAAACACATGGAAATGATGGCTACTGTGTTGCACCCGACAGTCAAGCAATGCACCCACAGGTCACATCTACTACACAATTCACCTAGTACCTACTGATGTCTGATCTGAACCCTGTCTTTGAAGAACTGAGCAGCTAAAAGCAAAAATTTAGAATAAAATGCTGGAATATTCAAGTGCTTCAAATGTGTCAACCAAAAATGTACACACAATCCCGCACCACCCACTTTCATACCAATGTTT